>NW_027522585.1:0-47459 GCF_052094955.1 Ictidomys tridecemlineatus
TGTAAGATTGGCAAGCCATTATGAAGTCAAACAACAATAAGTGTTGGCGAGGATGTAGGAAAAAGGGCACACTTGTTCACTGCTGGTGGGACTGCAAAATGGTGAGGCCAATTTGGAAAGCAGTATGGAGATTCCTGGGAAAGCTGGGAATGGATCCACCATTTGACCCAGCTATTGCCCTTCTTGGACTATTCCCTGAGGACCTAAAGAGCACACTATACGGATACGGCCACATCAATGATTATAGCAGCACAATTCACAATAGCTAGACTGTGGAACCAACCTAGATGCCCTTCAATACATGAGTGGATAAAAATATTGTGGCAGCTATACACAATGGAGTATTATGCAGCACTAAGAAACGACAAAATCATAGAATTTGCAGGGAAATGGATGGCATTAGAGCAGATTATGCTAAGTGAAGCTAGCCAAGCCCTAAAAAACAAATGTCAAATGTCTTCTTTGATATAAAGAGAACCACTAAGAATAGAACAGGAAGGAAGAGCATGAGGAAAAGACTAACAGTAAACTAAGATGAATGGGGGGAGAGAAAGGAAGAGAGAAGGGAAAACATATGGAAATGGTAGGAGACCTTCAGTGATACACAAAATAATAAGAGGTTATGAGGGGCAAGGGGTTGGGGGGAAAAAAGGGGGAGAGAATTGAACAACAGCAGAGGAGGTAGAGAGGGATGTTGGGAGGGGAGGGGAGGGGAGGGGGGATACTAGGAGATAGGAAAGGTAGCAGAATACAACAGTCACTAATATGCCATTATGTAAAAATTGTGAGTATGTAACAGAAGTGAGTCTGTATTATGTATTTGGGGAGTTCAAAACCCAATTGAGTCGAATGTATGAAAGATGATATGTCTTGAGCTCTGTAATGTTTTGAACAACCAATAAAAAAAAAATAAAAAAATAAAAAAATAAAAAAATAAATAAATAAATAAATAAATAAATCCTTGGACTGCTTTTCAACACTATTTATAATCTGAATACACTTATTTTTCTAGGATTTTTCTTCTACTTTTTCTAGAAGAAAGATCATGTAGTACAGAAGACACCAGAGTTGAATTGAGGAAATTGAAATGTGGTCCTACCTTCTTCAGTGGTCACTTTGTTCCACAAGGCAAGTCTCTCGGGACTTTAGTTTCCACACCCTAAAATTTGACACCACACATCTACAGGCCAGATGTGGATCCAGATATGTATTTTGCTGAAGCCAATTTACTTCATTCTTTGCATTTTCTGTATGGCTCTCTGGTCATCCACATGGTACCCATGCCTCATCTATAAAACACGGGTAGTGATGGCTATCAAAACATATTGCTTGTGGATCAAATCGGGTAATACCTATGGAAACCCAGGCCTGAGCTTTGCAGGATATATTCTCAATAAAATTTCATTTAACTTGAAACTAAACCACTTGACTCTATTCACTCTATCCACTCTGGTTCTTGTGTAGATAAGTACAAATAAGTTCTGTCATTGTCCATCTCTGGGCTTTTGCTTCATCATCCTCTAAAACCAATCACCCATCCTTTATTGTTTACAGAAATGTTATTCATCCTTCAAGACCAGGTCTCATTGTACTTTCTCTTCATAAATCATTTTCCAAGCCCTTGAAGAGTCAGTTGCTCCCCAGCACTGGCCTTCTACTAATTACTTTCTATGTGAGGAAGCCAAGGTCAGAATGTTTATAAGATTTACCCATGGCCAGAAAATGAAGTTAGGTCCAGGACTTCAACCTAGCTCACTGGCCTTTCACTTACCAGTTCCTCTTTCTACTCCTCAGTTGACTATATTCAAGTATCTTCTAAAAATTGTGTTGTTTTAGTCACTAGTATAGTATTATGTAAAAATGTGGATGTGTAACCAATGTGATTCTGCAACTTGTATTTTGGGTAAAAATGGGAGTTCATAACCACTTGAATCAAATGTATGAAAGATGATATGTCATGAGCTTTGTAATGTTTTGAACAACCAATAAAAAATATTTCATCAAAAAATAACTAATGCAAAGTAAATACACCAAAGGAAAACATATAAGAGTTATGTTGAAAAGTCTGCTTTTCTGTTTCATTTTCTAGAATGTCAAATTTGTATAAATATACAACTTATACAAAATTGGAGAAATAAAAAATATATGAATATATATAAAAAAAAAGAAGATAGATTTGTGCTTAGTACTGGGCAACTTGTTCTTGTTCCTGTGCACAATGGTTTGTGCTCTTACTTTTGTTTGATTACAAATAATAACAAATCAACTACTTGCCATACCCATGGCACCGGTTCCAGTCAGAAAGTCAAGAAAGAATAGTCAAGGTATAGGCAATAGTTGGGACATTTGTAACTATTATTAAAAGTTAACAAGCAGAAACAGCTCAAAGCAAAACTCAAACTGAAAGTACAAATGCTTGCTTATGCATAAGCCAAGATACATTCTTCTATTCTAATTGTAGCTATGTAATATTTTGTTTTGTTTGAATAAATGATTCCTGTTTTGTAACCACAAAGCTCTGTAAGCCTGCCAAAATGAAAAGTATATATGATCAACTTCACAAGTAAAGATTGGGATCAATACCTTCACTTTGGTGTCTGTGTTGTTTCTCCACCCCCTCTTTCGCCGACTCCTCACCCATCCGTTCGTCTCCTGAGACCCCCTGTTGGAGCTGGTCTCCAACAATGTCCTTCAACCAACTTAAAATCTATAAGAAGATGAACTCAATATGTGCAGGAAACTTGGTAACAATTCTATGTAATCTACAAATTATCATTATTTTCCCTTAGTGTTTGCTTGGGCAGCTCTGGGAATGGAGCACTTAATACTTATCAAAGCCCCTCATTCCATCTTGAATATGCGCTCCTCCAGGTCCTAGTTGGGCCTCTCAATTGTGTTCTAAACACTAGGACAACACCTTGTGTAAATGTGCACTCAGTAAATGTTTGAAGAATGAAGAAGGTCTGTCAAGTACATCCATGGAGCAGAGTTTTAAAAGATTCTTTAAAGACGGTACTGTGTGGGGACCTAAAGGATCTAACAGAGACTTTACAGAGGCGAGAGGATATTTCTATTCAGTGTTCTGGTGCAGATACATTGCTGAGAAAAATTAAGCCTCTGTGGGCATAAGTGAGGCAGCATAGCCCAGCGGATTCTGAGGAACTCAGTGTCTCCTGTCTCCTAAACATATCCCTTATGGAGACCATCGGCAGTTTTCACAGAACAAGCAGCTCTGCATCTTTCTTTCCCAATCAGTCATCTCAAAGTCAGGTGACCGAGAATGAAGTCACTTATGAGTGACCCCAAAATATAATATTTCTAAAGGAGGGGGGTTGTGTATGAAGTAGATTACTCACAAGCTTCAGGGATTTATTACAGTTAATAAATTGCTTGAAACTCCCCTCCGCAAGCATCCATGTGTTGTAAGATAAAGATGAAAACCCCTAGTAAGTGAATGAATACGTTTCTAAACATAACTTCTTCTACAATGATGATTTTTATTTAAACAGATATTTTGGTAGGTCTATTGTTATGCTATATTGTATCATAATGGGAATGTGTCCCTATACTTTCTCCCTAAAAATTATTCCTTTCTGTCCTGCTCATCAAAAGCAGAGGATTAACACTTAGCATTATCTATTGTTTACCATAAGTAATTTTCCACACACATCATCTCACTTAAGAAATTTAGGCATCCCAGGGTTTCAGGTTATGTTTTTGGTTTTCTTCCAGTACTGGAATCATCATGCAAAATCCCTCAGGTTTTGTGATAACCTCTGAAGTTATTTCTACTCTGGCAATACAAGTAGTATTGTGAAAAACTTAGACACACATAGAAAAGGTGCTATGATAGGTCATTACATAAATGCCTTCAAAATGTTAATGAAAATATGTACAATATTCTGTAATATGTTTTTAAGGTGTTGGTGTATCCTGATTCTGAAATAGTGTTTTTGAAAATTGTGATGGTACATAAACTATTTACCAGCAACTCTCACAGAGAGGCGTAGATTTCTGGTTTTGGTGTTGCCCTTGCTGCTCTTCATACAAGCACCTGGGCAGCAAAAAAAGCTCTTGGTAAAACTGGGTTTTGCTCTCCGTTCACCACAAAACGTACCTGTTATTCTGAAAGTTGCCTGTCACATATCTGTGGCCTCATGAAAGAGTCAAAAATCCTCTGATCTCTCACAATTCATTTTTCTGTTATGGACATTTATAGAGGTCTGGGCTGACCTTTTGGGAATATGCATCGTGCCTTTCCTCTGCAGCTGCTCTGGGGACTCCTCAGTGTGCAAACACAACTCAAGGGCAAAGTCTTGAGTTCAATTGCAACAATAGAGAGCAGTTAATTTTGCTGTTGGATTCATTAATGTCATGGCAATCACCTGTTCCCAGCATGCAGCGAGAAGATCAGCGTCCTCTCTCTTCTGGGATGTGGGTGAGCGAAGTTCAGAGTGAGATTTCTGCTAAGAAGTTGTGGATGGCTGAAACCTCAAGCCTGTCTTCCCTTCCTGCTAGGGAGAGAAGGGGTCAGGGTGAGTGTACACTTATTGAAATGGATTTCTCACAGCATATGAAGTTTTTTCTTTATGTTATATACTTTGCCAGATGGACAGATATCAGAAGTCACAATATTAAAATCATCCCCTCTATCTTCAGCTGATCCACTCTTCTAAAGGCTGATCTCTTACCAAACCCTGTATGACTTCGTGCCCCTTAATTTTATGATCCTGCTGATGCTCATGACCTGGGTGAAGAAATTGTTTGCTATGGAGTTTAAAAGTAGGGAAAAAAGAGTCATCAAACAGCTCTTTTGGCACAGATGGAGAAAGACAACAAGCTTGAAAGTCTTGTAGTATTTTACTGCACAAAAATATAAAAATAAAAGTATTAGATAAAGAGGTAAGTCTCTAAAACTTAAAATTTTCCATAATACAGTGGGGTTTTCCTCACGCTTAGGAAAGACACATTAACAGTACTCCTAAAATGTCTTAGAATGATTAGCCATCAGGGAAAGGCAAAGCTAAAGCACATTTGATGAAGCACTTCACACATTCTAGGGTCATCACATAAAAGGAATGATAATGATGTGTTGTTAAGGAAGTGAGGAAATCAGAAGCTTTATTCACCACTCTTATTAATAAGGTAAGCTGGTTCCACTGGTCTGAAAATGATCTGGATCTTCTTTAGAAATTTAAATATGGAGTTAATGATCCACCTCTTCCACTCCTACTTACAAACTCAAGATAAATAAAAAAGTTGTCCACCAATGATTTGTACTTTAATGTTCATATAATGTTCATATTATATATAATGTTCATATTATATATACGAATCTTATTCATATTAGTCAAAAAGTGAAAATGACCAGGTAGTTCTATAACCTAGCTACTCAAGAAGCTGAGGCAGGAGGATCACAAATTCAGGGACAACCTGGGAGAATTTGCAACACCCTGTCTCAAAACAAAATTTTTAAAAGGGTTGGGCTTTGGCTAAGTGGTAGAACATTGTTTAGTGTGCAGGAGGCTCTGGGATCAATTTGCAGTATCACACCAACACAGACACAAAGTAAAAATTACTATCCAGTGGGAAATGAACAAAAAAATGTGGCATTTTCTTAAGATGGAAATCAGTCACAATAAGGACGAATAAACTAAAATACTAATACAAGCTACAATATAACTGAAAATTGCAAACATCCTAAGTGAAAAGAGTCAGATCAAAAGGCGTATATGGTATTACTTTATTAAAAATATCCACAAAACTCGAGTGTATACATGGGTCTTTCCACATGTGAAGGAGAAATACAGAAATGGTGTTTATTTAAAACTTAAAATCAAGATCCATTAGGAAAATGCAAGTCAATGTCACATTGCACATAGCACTTCACATTTACTAGTGATGGATAGAGCTGCAATATTGGGGGAAAAGAGATTGACTGCTTTTGGTATAAGATTTTTTTGGAGAGAAAAGTAAAAAACATATTCTGAAATACTGTGGATTAGAGAACCCAGGGGAGGTCACAATGTGTTACATACTTAGCAAAATGTGCTTCCCCTGGTTGGAGGGGCACCACAGTGGTCATGAGACACTTTGTATGGAGAGAACGCTCTTGTAATTGCTTCTGAAGAGTTCACATATTTCTACAACTAAGACATTTCCTAGAATGAAACCATCATCTAGTTCTAATCTCACTATACAGTCTGTCTCCCAGCCAGCTTCCTCAGGGCACTCTTTACCTCGTTGCTTCTCAGGCTGTGAATGATGGCTTCAACATGGGGGTCACCACACAGAATAGCACAGACACCAGAGTGTCTGTGTCCAGCCTTCTCTGGGCCTGTCATAGTGGAAGTTGGCTTTTCCATAGAAGACCACCACGATAGTGAGGGGGATGGACAGGTGAGAAGGCCTTCCTCTTCCCTAGGCAGAGAGAATCCCCAGGTGGCCGCCATTATGAGTGCATAGGAGCCTGCAGTGAAGAGACAGGGGCTCAGGCAAATGGTTGCACTGACAACGTGGAGTGCAGACTCGTTGACAGAGGTGTCTGAGCAGGAGAGCTTCAGGAGCAATGGGGTGTCACAGAGAATGTGGTTGATCTGGTTGGGCCAACACAGAGTAAGTGTGATGGCCAGCACCGTGTGTGTGACCAAATTCACCAGCCCACACAGCCAGGACCCAGTCACCAGGCCAACACAGACCTTCACACTCATGATGACTGAATACTGAGGAGCACGGCAGGTGGCCACACAGCACTCATACTGGCCACACAACCACTAAGACGCCTTCTGAGCCAGCACTTGTCACCAAAAAGAAGATCTGGGAAATGCAGCCCTAATAAGAAATGGCCTTCTTCTCCCAGAAGAAGTTCACCAGCAGTACTGGGAGGGTGGTGGATGTGTAGCAGACGTCCAAGAACCTCAAATTGCTGATTTTAATTTAATTTCTAGATTTTAATTTAATTTCTCAAAAACTTCCTTGACAGGAATACAGGGAGTTTTTCTTTAGACATTAACAATTTACACTTCACAGCTGAATCATTGCACTTAGAGCAAAGAGATCTATGTTTTAGAAGTAGTTGCATTAATTGGGAAAGTCATGATTTTTCCTTTATACTTAATGGTCATATGAGAAATCAGAACTATACTTATTAAAGGAATACAAAAACAAATCAGCCCATTCCAGAAACATACTGCGCTCCTCCAGAGATGGACGCCTTGCGCCGTCCACCTCATTTGGGCCTTGCCATTGCCTGAGTCGGGGAGGGGCGCAGCAGGACAGGGATCAGATCTTATCCTCTTTGGGTTTCTTAGTAGATCTGGCTTAGGACTAAGTTAGACCCTGTATAGAAACAAAATTGGTTTGAATTGAAACTAACCACTACCAAGAAAAGAAATTTTAAATTCCTAAATGGAAAAGAAAATTTTTTATTTTGAAGAATTTTATAACTAGAAGGCTCTGACATATCGTAAGAGGTAATAATTTGTCTTCCCTTTCCCCTTTATACTAGATGAAGCACAGGTGAAATAAAAAGAACTGAAAGATCTGGAACAGTGGTGCACACCTCTAAACCAGCAGCTCAGGAGGCTGAGGCAGGAGGATAGTGAGTTCAAAGACAGCCTCAGCAAAAACAAGGCACCAAGAAACTCGGTGAGACCCTGTCTTTAAATAAAATATAAAATAGGGCTGGGGATGTGGCTAAGTGGTCAAGCCCCTGAGTTCAATCTTCGGTAACTGCCCCACTACACCCCGGCCCTAAAAAAACAGAACTGAAAGAGATGTTAAATGCTGAATTGAGTGCTGAATCTCCAAGACAGAAGGGAGGCTTTTTCCTGGTGAATTTGTTAAGATTTTAAACCTACCAGTTAGGGGTAAGGGCATCCCTGCATGTTAGGTGATAGAACCCAGCCTCCCCCAAAGTGTGTCCTTGGACCAGCATCACTGGGAACACTTGGAACTCACTGACTGAGGCCAACTGTTCTGCACAATGACATCTGATCTTTCCCTAGGCTCCAAGCACCAACACCACATGGAAGGATATGAGGACAACTCTGGGCCAGACCAGATAGCTCATAGATTTCACAGTAATAAATTCACATTGCCACAAGAACCTGAAATCATTCAAATATTTTTCTGAATAAATTGACCTTGTACTGTGTGTGTCTGTGTGTGTGTGTGTGTGTGTGTTTTAAGCAATTTACTGGGCAACATGAAAATTGGATTTAAAAATTTTAATCATTGCTTGTGCTATTGAGATCAAATAGGAATCATTGTTTCCCTGATGTGCATAAGGGTTTTCATGATCACACCATTCTTCCTCGTTTTGGTCATGCCCATTTTTTTTTTTCGTTTGAGGAAATGAATCCCTAAGGTTAGTCAGCAAAACATTTCATTTATTGCCAAAGCAAAAAAAAAAATTCTTCTTCTAAGACTCTAGACTTATTTATTGTATTTTGTTTATATTTAGATTTTAAAATTAGTTGTGCTTAACTGAAGCACCGACTTTCTATTGAAATTTAAATAATTTAAGCTTCTTAAGGCCCTGAGATTTGGAATTTTAATGAAAGCTGTGTTGGCCTATTAATCATGTGCAATGAATAATTAGAACCAAAGACAAAAATGTCTGGGCATTGAACATAATAAGACAGTTTACTAATATATGGTATTATCATCAGGTAACAATGTATCAATACAAATAATAATTATTACATTATAAATTTTCTGAGTCAATTTTTTTTGTTTCTTAAATCATAACTTTTAATACATATTAAATGTACAAATTAATGCTCATTATGCAAATTAAAGGGTTTCACTGATGTTTCCCTACTTGCATTAATATATTGTGCATTAATTTAAATTCTTTTTTCTGTAAAATGGGGTTAATAGGTTATCTTATAGCTTGTTGTGTAAACCAAATAAGTTAATGCATGTAAAAGTCTTATAGGCATTTAATAAGTGTTAGGTATTTTTAACTAATGTGTGTTTCTATTCGTTACTCAATTTGAAAAATCCTGATTGGATTCAGGTATGTAAAAATTCATCTTGTCAAAAAAATTCACTGAGTTTTGATAGAATGGATTATCCGAAATTCAATCTAATTTTTACAGAAAACATGGCACTTTTAAACTACATTAAACAAGGTTTTAAAGTCAGTCATTTATGTGTATTGAAGCAATCTAAGAAGACTCACACTCAAATTATTTTTACATGAAATATGCCCTAGATAATTATGATAGTTCTGGTTATTATTATTGCAGAGCAGAGGGTTTACTATTAAGTTGATCTAATTCCTATGCTGCATTATATAAATTCTAAGAAGCAAGTACATATTTTGTCACAAAGTGTCATTCATGAGTTATGATTGTTAATAATGGATTCTAATGGTGACCATGATTATGATTCAATCTAATGCCCTACATTAATAAAGAGCATAGAGGATAAGAAAAATTGTTTGGGTATCATCCTTCACCCTACCCCACACCGGTGACCTACAAGAAATTAGCCAGTAAAACCAAGGAAAAACTTATATGTAGATAAAATTATATAAACATACATTGGGAAATTTTTTTAATGTCCCTTGGAATTGTTTCTCCTGAACTGACCTTTATATTTAAGACCTTTACAATAGCAGTATGCACATCTTCAGAGATTGTATTTTTAAATCGCTGAACATTTACGTTTAGTTTTCCCTTTTTACACATCCACAGACCATGTACCAATTTCCCATAGTAATATCTGCTGGAACTGCCTTCTATGTAAAATTTTATTTTTTTTGAAAACATCTAGATATCTACCTATAAAAAAGATTGTCATATTGATCTTTTTGATATGGGGAGTTCAAAGAAAGTACATGTCACTGATTTCTAAATGACTTGAAGTTCATCTAGGTAGTTGATAGAGAAAACAGATAAAGTAAGAAATTTCAAGTACATGTAGCTTCCAGCTCCATTTCAAAGTTCATTTATTGTAAATCAATGCTAATAAGGTAACCTCTTGTTTAGGGAAATTATTTAGAGAAAGCGATACCTACAACTGAACTAGAGAGTGTGCTGTTTTTAGTCATTTCTGAATAAACTTTACTACAATTTTCGTGAACACCAATTATCACAAGAATTTCTAATTTCTCTATTTTCTTTTCTACTTTCTCTATTCTTCTGGGGGATTTCATATTCACACTTTGCTGTAACAGTTGCCTTCAAGACAATGACTCCCAAATCGACACCTGCAGTTCTAGGCTATCTGTGAAGGGCATTTCCACGTGATTATCCCACAGATGATTCACATTCAACATTACTCAAATCAAATCCACCAAAGCCTCCTCTACATCTGCTATTCCTCACATATTCCTGTTTTCCTGAGTAATCCCACCAGCTAGCCAGCCTGCCAAAACTGATTTGTTGTCTTTACCGTGTCCTCTTCAACTAGGACTTTAAAGTTTTCCATATCCTTCTCCATGAGGGCTTCAGAGATTTTCTCCCACCTTCAACACAGCACGTCTTCAGATAAAGACCACTTCATTTTGATCTTCTTTTAGCACTCAGATAACTCTTTTGAACTATACAGGTGTGTCTAATACCTGGGGAACAGGGTTTCACAGTTATCGACCTCTGCTCTTTGGACTCACACGCACAATTCCATGAGTGGGTCTATCTGCCTGTTCTAGACCTAGAGATCTGATGATTTTCTAAAACTCAGTCTATCTTTCTCCAGATGTCCCTGTTTTCAATCTGCACTCACCTGAAAGAGATTTATGGTCCCCTATTGTTGATACTCTGCAATCATTGATGTTCATGCTCATACCCAAGCCTGACTTCCAGAGACACACCTGGGCTCTCTGGTGGCCCATGGCATGGTGGGGGGTGGGACGTTTTCCAAGGTTTCTATTTCCAAGTACCTTGCTTAAAAATCAGGCCTGACAAAGCTTCACAGAGCCTAGTCAAGGCCCCGTAGGCTGATACCCTGCCAACTCCTCTGAAGTAGCAGGCTCCTCAGAATGACCAAGGGCTTGGCAGCATCCACTGGTACTATCCCACCAGCCCCTTGAAGCCAAGCTGGAGTCTCCATAGAAATGCGTACATCTCTATGGAAATGGGCTCCCTTCTTCTGCCCCGGTGCGATGCAGGTCTCAGAGAAGCTCAATAGTGAGGGTCTTTCCATTTATAGCAATTAGGATAACCAAGTGTTCTGAGCTTGCTGAGACTTAGATGGCAGATTCCTACTATATTCTTTGAGATTTCTGCCATCAATGTTGCCTGAGATGCCAGCTTGCCATCCCACTAACTATAAGACAGTGTTCTCTGTCAAAACCAATCCCACAACCAATAACACACACACACACACACACACACGCACACACAGACACACAAAAACACACACATGCACACGCCCACCATCATGGTGAGCAAGGCTTTTTATCTGTGATACAGACCAAATGCAGTAGAATACAGCTGAGAATTCTTCAAGAAATAGATTATCTCTAGAGAACAGCAAAAATGGAATACACAAAAGCAAGCAGGGAACAATATTAACAAACTGAACTCAACCATATAGAATAAGGATAACATTACAGTCAATTGAGATCAATCCCAGAATGCAAGGCTCGTTCAATATTCAAAAATTCAATCAACTGAATTTTTATAGCAGCAGACTAAATAAGAAAAAAAAATATATATCATTTCAATAGATGCAGAGAAAAAAAGAAAATTCAATATCTATTTATGATAAAAAGTATAACTAAATGAAACTAGGGGCAAAGCCAGTGGTAGAGTGCATGCTTAGTATGCATAAGGCTCTGAATTCAAAACCCAGCACACATACACCAAAAAAAAAAAAATACGAGTAAAAATGGATAGACATTTTCTAACTTGATAAAAGGCATTGAGTAAATGTAATGTGCCAGACACATAGCTTATATTATCTCAAAACTTTTTTCAGCAGTTGTGAAATAGACATCATTAATATCCTAAGCAAGGAACAAACTGAGGAACAGAGATGAGCTGACATTTTTACAAACAACATCTAGTAAACAACAGATGGATTTCAATCCACATCTATCTGGACCAAGAGCCTACTGTTTTACTATGATATTTTTCATTTAAGATTGAAGAAGAAACAGAAATTTTAGTTGAAAATAATTAATCACAGATTAGCATGGGTAACATGATAGAAAATCAGTAATTCTATCAATCATTTTTTTTTTCATGTTTGGTGAGGTAAATCTTATAATACAAAAGAAGAAAAATACCTAAGTACATATCATTTTTCAAAATTTTTTGTATCTTATAAAACGTAAAAAATAAAAGTTTCTACTAAAAAATAGATCAATGTATTTAAAACCAGGTGACTTATAATTTTACTTTTAAGAAATAATCAGAGATGATCACACATACATATGTATGAAAGCTTCTATTTCAATATTTATGATAGTAAATAGAATGGAAGCTTTCTATGTTCAATAAAAAGGGAGATATTAATTTCATGTTAGGAAATCAAGATTACAAGGCAAACAACTAAATAGAGTACAACAATATTGGGAAATTTTGCTTTGGATATTTTAAAGATAGATACAGGTAGAATGGGATGAATGCAAAGAGAGCTTTGATTTTGTGACCTGTTCTATTCTTCTGAAAAACTTTCTTCATTTTCTTCATTTTTCCACAATGAAAACTTATTACTTGAAATAACAGACATACAAAAAAGAATTCATCACAGTGAAGCACAGTGTTAGTAGGGAGATACTGAAGATTCAATGAGACACAGGGATTGATAGCTGGTTGTGTATTTTGACCAACTCTCCATTTATTCTTACAAAAGAGCACCCATGCAAAAGTCTGTGAGAAGTTATGCTCTCTCTAAAGTCACTCCTATACGTCTCTTTCCAGAGTCCAGGCATCTCTGTATACAATATTATTTGCCATGTTGCTGCAGATTAACAAGCCTGTTTGGGGTGCTCTCAGTCCATTCTCGTCATGGTCTCTTTTTCTCTGTTTTGTAGCTATGATACCATTGGAAATGAGAAATCAATCATTTGTCACTGAATTTATAATCTTGGGATTTTCCAACCAGTCAAAACTACAGGGCTGGTTCTTTCTGTTTTTTTCTGGTCATTTACCTGACCAATCTCCAGGGGAACATGCTCATAATAGTGGCCACCAGGGTCAGTCCTGCTCTCCACACTCAAATGTACATTTTCCTCAGCAATTTGAGCATCTTGGACGTCTGCTAAACATCCACCACCCTCCCAGTACTACTAGTGAACTTCTTCTGGGAGAAGAAGGCCATTTCTTATGAGGGCTGCCTTTCCCAGATCTTCTTCTAGGTGACAAGTGCTGGAATAGAAGGCGTCTTACTGGCTGTGTGGCCAGTATGACTGCTGTGTGGCCACCTGCCGTCTTCCTCAGTACCCAGCCATCATGAGTGTGAAGGTCTGTGTTGGCCTGGTGACTGGGTCCTGGCTGTGTGGGCTGGTGAATTTGGTCACACACACGGTGCTGGCCATCACACTCACTCTGTGTGAGCCCCACCAGTTCAGCCACTTTCTCTGTGACACCCCATTGCTCCTGAAGCTCTCCTGCTAAGACACCTCTGTCAATGAGTCTGTGCTCCAAGTGGTCAGTGCCACCATGGGCCTGAGCCCCTCCCTCTTCACTGCAGGCTCCTACGCATCCATTATGGTGGCCATCCTGGGGATTCCCTCTTCCCAGGGCAGAAGAAAGGCCTTCTCCACCTGTGCGTCCCTCCTTACTTTCGTGGTGGTCTTCTATGGAACAGCCAACTTCCACTATGACAGGCCCAGAGAAGGCTGGACATGGACACCCTGGTCGCTGTGCTCTTCTGTGTGGTGAGCCTCCTGTTGAGCCCCATCATTCACTGCCTGAGAAGCAATGAGGTCCAGAGTGCCCTGAGGAAGCTGGCTGGAGGGTGTGCATCCCTTTGCATGATCAAAGTCTAGACCAATCTTCAAACTGGAGTATAAAGTCATATGAAAAATGATGCCTCCCAGAGAATGTAGGCACCTGATTAGAGAGTCTGTATCTGGAGTTTCAACTCCAACTCCCGCTTTAAAATCTCTGAGATTCCTTTCTCTCCTCTCTTTTCACAAACACCCTTTTCCCACTTTCAGGTTCAAGTGTGTCGGACACCTTTTGTGGGTGTTCAGCACCATCTCTGTCCTTCTGTGTTCTCCCCACACCAGAGAGACAGAAAGTACGAGAACCTCGTTTCCCACACTGCCCTGCCTTCAGGCCTCCATTTTAGGAGGTTATGTCAAGATCAGCCAAACACTAGGCAGAGAGGAAAAAAGAAAAGGAAGAAAGCGGGTTCTTTTGGATCCCATGGCAGCAGCAGCAGCAAACCAGCCCTGTAGAGGCAGAAAGTAATCTCCTTGGTGCCAGGAGCTGTGTGTGCAGGCTCCTAGACAGCTGTTCGTGAATGTGGGTCACAGTAGCGTGGAATGAGCGTCTCTTTTCAGGAAAGTTAGGGTTTCCATATATGGGGTGGTGTCACCTGCCCTATTTTCCTTTTTTCTTCCAGATCTCTCAACCATTTTATAAAAACTTTCAGTGTCAACTTCCTCTACACTAAGACATCAAGATTCGTTCTTCATCTCTACCTGATCACGGTGGCACTGACCACAATAATGGTTTACATCAGAGATGGTTCTAGATAACAGATCTGAGGAGGTAGGTTGGATGTCTGACCTGAGAGAATTGAATATGTTGATGATGTCACAGCCCATGGGAAAAGAGACCTGATAATTCCTGGTGTGCAATGACCCAACAGAGACTTTAAGTTATCGTGGCCTGAAATCAAATGTCTATGCAAAACTGAGCTTTGGAATAACACCATCGACCTTCAGGGTGGGAATGAACATTACAACATGACTACAGACTGCTGTTACTGAGTGGAGTGGGAGACTTACAGAAAGAAAATTATAGGTTCAAGCATTATATTCCTCCTTCAAGTCAGGTTCAGATCATCAGAAATATTTACTCTCTGGAAACTGATAAAGGTTAATATCAGAATAAAACATCCAATTCTCCAAATTGCAGAAGTACAAAGAAAATTATAAATCCACAATTTCTCCAGGTCTCTCTTATGTCAATTAGGACATTAATGGGGGAATGATTGAGACCCTCTTAATTAGAATGGCAAAATACCAGTGGAATTAGACAAATCTCAGAGCCTTGAACCCTGAAATCTCCATTAACCCTCTTTGCTTTCAGAAGCAGGCCCTCCTCCCCCGAGGAGACTAGCTTTCCCTAAATTGATGACCCTATGGTGATTGTACCTGGGCAGTTGTCTTTTTTTTTATATAAGAGAGAGTGAGAGAGGAGAGGAGAGGAGAGGAGAGGGGAGAGAGAGAGAAAGAGAGAGAGAGAGAGAGAGAGAGAGAGAGAGAGAGAGAGAGAGAGAATTTTTAATATTTATTTTCTAGTTCTCGGCGGACACAACATCTTTGTTGTTATGTGGTGCTGAGGATCGAACACGGGCCGTACAAGTGCCAGGCAAGTGCACTACTGCTTGAGCCACATCCCCAGCCCAATTGTCTTTAAGATGCTCATCCATCATCCTACATTGTCACCAGACTCTTAATTGGTGTCTGATCCTAGAACGACTCAGGTAAGAGTATAAAATATAGCCCAGGAGAGTATAAGGGTCACACCAAAATAAAAGATAAATATTTTACTGTATTTTGTAATTAGGAGCCTTAAGAATATATAAGATAATTTGTTTGAGTCTTCTAGACCAAAGAAGTCAGGAAATATTGCTGGATCATCTTGAATTCAGTCACAGGGACGTAATCAACTGAAATGTTAGGGCCAAGGATTTTCCTGAGCCACGGGGAGTGGCTATTAGACTCTCTTTGGTTGATGGACTGAAATCTGGACTCAGTGTTTGCTTAAGTTCAATGACCAATATGATCCTGGAATAATGGAGAAGATGGTGATCAGAAATAAATAAGGTGTTGGATGGCGTGTTACGTAACCCATTCCCTGGCCTCACAGCTGGATCCGGAGGAGGGCCCGGAGCACCAGCCTTCACCAAGGCCTCGTGGACATGCATTCAGAAGGCAGAGCCAGATCATTGTGAAATGCGCAGCTGCTGTCCTCGGCAGCCTGGAAAGACATTAACAGATGGCATCGTTGAAACGGGCTCCCTGATTTCAGTGAGAATAAGGGGACCCTGAAGTAGAAGAGGCCATGTGGTGGAGCAGTGATCAGAACATTTGAATCTGTAGAGATTTTAGACAGTGGTAAATGATCGTGGTATTTATAGACGGGAAAAAATGGGCACCCTCCTCGAATACTTCCTGTCTCATGTAATGTGAAACTCTTCTTTTCACACTTCATTGGTGCATTGTAGTGGTCCATAATGGTGGGATTTGCTGACACATATTTGAACATGCACACAAAATAACCTTGAACATTGGCCAATATCATTCCAATATTTCCCTTTTCCTCACCTCCTTCCCTGGTACCTTGACTCTACAGATCTTCCTTCAACTTTCATGATGAGAATCCCTTCCCAACTTTCCTTCCTTTTCCCCCTCTAGCTTTAACAGAGGAAAAACATACGGCCCTTAACTTTCTGAGTTGCTTATTTCCCTTAATGTTCTGAAGATCCATCCATCTTCCAGCATGAAATAATTTCGTTCTTCTTTATGGCTGAATGATATTCCAGTGTGCATATACCAGATGTTCTTTATCCATTCGTCCACTGATGTCACCTCGACTGGTTCATGGGCATGTATGTGTCATTATAGTATGATGACTTCGATCCGCTGTGACAAATACCAAGCAGAGGTAGAGCTGGGTCGCAGGGTGGTCCATGGCTACTCCTGAGGAGCCTCCATCCCGATTTCCGTGGTGGTTGTGCTGATTTACATGCCCACCAACAGGGTGAGAGTCCTTTTTTCTCTCCAATTCTCTCCTTGTCACACTCATTTCTGTTTGTATTCTTGGTGGTTGCCTTTGTCACTGAAGTGAGATAAAATCTCAGGGTAGTCTTGACTTGCAAGTATTTTCATGTATTTGTTGGCCACTAACATATTTTCTTCTAAGACGTGTCTGTTTATTTCATTTAGTTTCCCATTTGGTTATTGGGTTATTTGATAATTGGGTTATTTAATAATTGTTGGTTTGATGTTAAGTTTTTTGAGTTCTTTATTAATATTCTAAATATTCATCCTCTTTTAGAAGAGCACCTCATAAAGATTTTCTCTCTTTCCGTAGGTTCTCTCTTCATATTCTAATTGTCTCCTTTGCTGTGCAGAACCTTCTTAATTTGATGCCGTCCTATTAGATAACTTTTGGTGTTATCTCCTAAGCTTTGGCATCCTATTAAGAAAGTCATGGCCTCTGCCTGTAGGTTGGAGTATTGACTTTTTTTTTCCTTGAAACTGCATAATTTCTTATCTAGTGCCTGGGTCTTTAATGCATTTTCTATTGATTTTTTGCAGGGTGAGCGATAGTTCAGGTCACATTCTTCTGCATTTGGACAGGGGTGTAAAAGGACTGTTTCAGAGAGTAGATGTTAAAGTCTGGGGTGCAGAAGAACTGTTGCAGAGAGCAGAAGTTGGAGACTGAGGTGCAGAAGGACAGTTACAGAAAGCAGAATTTGGAGACTGGGGTGCACAAGGATCGTGGCAGAGAGAAGAGATTTCAGACTGAGGTGCAGAAGGACTGTTGCAGAGAGCAGATGTTGGAGACTGGGGTTCAGAATAACTGTTGCAGAGAGCAGAGGTTAGAGACTGGGGTTAAGAAGAATCATTGCAGAGAGCAGAGGTTGGAGACTGGTGTGCAGAAGGACTGTTACAAAAAGCAGAGTTTGGAGACTTGGTTGCAGAAGGATCTTACAGAAAGCAGAGTTTGGAGACTGAGGTGCAGAATGACTGTAACAGAGAGCAGAGTTTGGAGACTGTGGTGCAGAAAGACTGATAAAGAAAGTAGAGGTTGGAGACTAGGGTTCAGAAAGACCATTACAGAGTGCAGAAGTTGAAGACTGCGGTACAGAAAGCAGAGATTGGAAATTGGGGAGCAGAAAAACTGTTTTAGAGAACCGAGGTTGGAGACTGGGTGCAGCAGGACCGTTGAAGAAAGCAGAGGTTGGAGACTGGGTTGGAGAAGAATGTTACAGAGAGCAGAGTTTAGAAACTGGGGTGCAGAAGGACCTTACAGAGAACAGAGGTTGAAGACTGGGGTGCAGAAGGAGTGTTAAAAAGAGGAGACGTTGGAGACTGGGGTGTAGAAGGATCGTTTCAGAGAGCAGAGGTTGTAGATAGGGGTGCAGAAGGACGGTTGCAGAGAGCAGAGGTTGGAGACTGAGGTGCAGAAAAACTGTTTCAGAGAGCAGAGTTTAAAGAGTGAGGTGCAGAAGTATCGTTGAAGAAAGCAGAAGTTGGACATCGAGTAGCAGAAGAATCATTGCAGAGAGATGAGGTGGAGACTGCGCTGCAGAAGGATCATTACAGAGAGCACAGGTGGGAGACTGGGGTGCAGAAGGACTGTTACAGAGAGAACAAGTTAAAGCCTGGGGTGCAGAAGGAATGTTGCAGAAAGCAGAGGTTGGAGACTGGGGTGCAGAAGGACTGTTGCAGAGAGCAGAGTTTGGAGGCTTAGATGAAGAAGGACTGTTACACAGAGAAGACGTTGGAGATTGGTTTGAAAAATTATGATACAGAAAGCTGTGGTGGGAGCCTTGGCTGCAGAAGGACCGTTAAAGAGAGCAGAGGTTAAAGACTGGCGTGCAGAAGGACTGTTTCAGAGAGCAGAGTTTAAAGACTGGGTTGCAGAAGGCCTTCTACAGAGAGAACAGGTTGGAGACTGGGTTGCAGAACGACTTTTATAGAGAGCAGTCTTTTGAGGCTGGGTTGCAGAAGGATCTTACAGAGAGCAGAAGTTGGTGACTGAGGTGCAGGACGACTGTTACAGAGAGCAGTGGTTGGAGACTGGGGTGCAGAAGGATCGTGAAGAGAGCAGAGGTTTCAGACTGAGATTCAGAAGGACTTTTACAGAGAGCAGAGAATGCAGCCTGAGGTGCAGAAGAACGGTTATGGAGAGCAGAGTTTGGTGACTGAGGTGCAGAAAGACTGTTACAGAATGCAGAGGTTGGAAATTGGGGTGCAGAGGGACCGTTACAGAGACAAGAGGTTGGAGACTGCGGTATACAAAGACTGTAACAGAGAGCAGATTTTGGAGAATATGGTGCAGAAAGACTGTTACAGAGACCAGAGTTTGAAGACTAGGGTGCAGAAGGATTGTTAAACAGAGCAGAGGTTGAAGACTGGAGTGTAGAAGGACTGTTGCAGAGAGAAGAGCTTGGAGTCTTGGGTGCAGAAGGACTCTTGCAGAGAGCAGAATTTGGAGACTGAGGTGCAGAAGGACTGTTACAGAGAGTAGAGTTTGGTGACTGGTGTGCAGAAGGACTGTTGCAGATAGCAGAGGTTGGAAACTGGGCTGAAGAAGGACTGTTGCAGGGAGCCAGTGTTGGAGACATGGATGCAGAAGGACTTTTGCAGAGAGTAGAATTTAGAGATTGAGGAGTAGAAGACTTTTGCAGAAGTTTGAGACTGGGATGCAGAAAGACTGATACAGAAAGCAGAGTTTGGGGACTGAGTTGCAGAAGGACCATTACAGACAGCAGTGTTTGGAGACTGCAATACAGGAGGACTGTTACAGAGAGCAAAGGTTGGAAACTGGAGAGGAGAAGAACTGTTTTAGAGTGAAGACATTGGAGACTGGTGTGCAGAAGATCTGTTGCAGAGAGTAGACTTAGGAGACTGAGATGCAGTAAGACTGTTAAAGAGAGCAGAGTTTGGAGACTGGGGAGCAGAAGGACTGATGCAGAGAGCAGAGTATAGAGACTGGGGTGCAGAAGGCTGTTACAGAGAGCAGAGGTTGGATAATGGGTACAGAAGGGCTGTTACAGAGAGCAGAGTTTGGAGACTGGTTTGCAGAAGAATATTACGTAGAGCAGAATTTGGAGACTGCGGTGCAGAAGGATTGTAACAGAGAGCAGAGGTTGGCGACTGGGGTGCAGTAGGATTATTGCAGAGAGCATATGTTGGAGACTGGTGTGCAGAAGGATCGTTGCAGAGAGCAGTGATTGGAAACTGTGTTGCAGAGGGACTGTTACACAGAGCAGAGCTTGAAGACTGGAGTGTAGAAGGACTGTTGCAGAGAGCAGAGTTTGGAGACTGGGGTGCAGAAGGACTGTCATAGAGAGCAGATGTTAAAGACTGAGATGCAGAAGGTAAGTTACAGAGAGCAGAGTTAGGAGACTTGGGTGCACAAGGACTTATACAGAAAGCAGAGGTTGGAGACTTGGGTCTAGAATGAACCTTACAGAGAGCAGAGGTTGGAGACTGCAGTACAGAAGGACTGTTGTAGAGTGCAGAGGTTGGAGAATGGGATGCAGAAAGACTGTTTCAGAGAGTAAATGTTAAAGACTGGGTTGCAGAAGAACTGATGCAGAGACCTGAAGTTGGTAGACTAAGGTGCAGAAGGATTGTTGCAGGAAGCAGAGGTTTGAGACTGGGGTGAAAAAGGACTGATACAAACATCAGAGTTTGGAGATTGGGGTGAAGAAGGATCTTACATAGAGCAGAGGTTGGAGAGTGGGGTGCAGAGGAACTGTTGCACAGAGCAGAGGTTGGAGACTGGTGTGCAGAAGGACTGTTACAGAGAGCAGAGATAGGATACAGGGTGGCAGAAGAATCTTACATAGAGTAGAGGTTGGAGACTGAGGTGCAGAAAAAATGTTAACGAGAGCAATGGTTGGAGACTGGGATGCAGAAAGATTTTTGCAGGGAGCAGAGGTTGGAGTCTGACATGCTGAAGAACTCTTGCAGACAACAGAGGTTTGAGAATGGGGTGCAGAAGGACCGTTGCAGAGAGCAGATGTTAAAGACTGAGGTGAAGAAAGATTTTTATAGTGAGCAGAGGTGTCAGATTGGGGTGAAGAAGGATTGTAACGGAGATCAGAGTTAGGAGACTGGGGTGCAGAAGGATCTTTCAGAGAGAAGAAGTTTGAAACTGTGGTGCAGATGAACTGTTCCACAGAGCAGAGGTTTGAGACTGGGGTGCAGAAGGATTGTTACAGTGAGCAGAGTTTGGAGACTGGGTTGCAGAAAGATATCACATAAAGCAGAGTTTTGAGACTGAGGTGCAGAAGAAATGATATCCAGAGCAGAGTTTGGAGACTGGGGTGAAGAAGGACTGTTGCCGAGAACAGAGGTTGGAGACTTTCGTGCACAAGGACCGTTGCAAAGAGCAGAGGTTGGACACTTGGGTGAAAAAGGAATTTTACAGAGAGCAGAGTTAGGAAACTGGGGTGTAGAAGGATCTTATAGGTTGCAGAGGATGGAGACTGGGGTGCAGAAGGACTGTTACAGAGAGCAAACATTGGAGACTGAGTTGCCGACTAACTGTTTTAGAAAGCAGAGTTTAGAGACTGTGGTGCACAAGGATCCTTGCAGAGAGCAGAGTTTTCAGACTGATATACAGAAGGACTGTTGCAGAGAGCAGAGGTTTGAGACTGGGGTGCATAAAGATCGTTGCAGAGAGCAGAGGCTATAGACTGGGGTACAGTAGGACCATTGCAGAGTTCAGTGTTTGGCAACTAAGGTGCAGAAGGATTGTTACAGAGAAGAGAAGGTGGATCCTGGGTGCCAAAGAACTGTTGCAGATAGCAGAGATTGGAAACTGGGGTTTAGAAAGACTGTGACCGAGAGCAGAGGTTGGAGACTGGGGTGCAGAATTACTGTTACAGAGAGCAGAGTATAGAGACAGGGTTGCAGAAGGATCTTACAGAGGGCAGAGTTTGGAGACTGAGGTGGAACAGACTGTTAGAGAGAGCAGATTTTGGAGACTGGGGTGCAGAAAGATCATTGCAGAGAACCGAGTTTTCAGACTGAGGTGCAGAAGGACTGTTGGAGATTACAGATGTTGAACACTGGGGTGCAGAAGGATCTTTGTAGAGAACAGAGGTTTGAGACTGGGGTGCAGAAGGACTGTTACAGAGAACAGAAGTTAAAGACTGCTGTGCAGAGGGCCTGTTACAGAGATCAGAGTTTGGTGAAGGGATGCAGAACGACTGTTACAGAGGGCAGAGTTTGGAGACTGGGTTGCAGAAAAATCGTACAGAGAGTAGAGGTTGGAGACTGAGGTGCAGAAGGACTGTAACAGAGAGTAGAGGTTGGAGACAGAGGTGCAGAAAGAATGTTACAGAAAACAAAGTTTGGAAACTGGGGTGAAGAATTACTGATACTGAAAGCAGATGTTGAGACTGGGGTGCAGAAAGACCGTTACAGAAAGCAAAGGTTGGAGACTGTGGTACAAAATGACTGTTGCAGAGAGCAGAGGTTAGAGAATGGGGTGCAGAAGGACTGTTACAGAAAGCAGATGTTAGAGAATGGGGTGCAGAAGTAAGGTTGCAGAGTTCAGATGTTGGAGACAGAGGTGCAGAAGGACTGTTACAGAAAGCAGAGGCTTGAGACTGGGGTGCAGAAGGACCGTTAAAGAGAACAGAAGTTGGAGACTGCGGGACAGAAGGACTGTTACAGAGAGCGGAGGTTGGAGACTGGGGAGTAGAAGGACTGATGCAGAGGACAGATGTTGGAGACTGGGTTGAAGCAGGACCCTTGAAGAAAGCAGAGGTTGTAGACTGTGTTGGAGAAGGACTGTTGCAGAGAGCAGATGTTGGAGACTGGGGTGCATAACGATCGTTGCAGAGAGCAGAGGTTGGAGACAGGGGTGCAGAAGGACGGTTGCAGATAGCAGAAGTTGGATTCTGAGGTGTAGAAAAACAGTTACAGAGAGCAGAGGTTGGAGACTGGGGTGTAGAAGGATAGTTAAAGAGAGCAGAAGTTGGAGACTGAGTTGCAGAAGAATCGTTGAAGAGAGCAAAGGTGGAGACTGGGCTGCAGAAGGATCTATACAGAGAGAAGAGGTGGGAGACTGTCGTGCAGAAGGACTTTTACAGAGAGCACTAGTTAGAGACTGGGGTGAAAAAGGAATGTTGCAGAAAGCAGAGGTTGGAGAATGGGTTGCAGAAGAATCTTACGTGGAGCAAAGTTTGGAGACTGAGGTGCAGAAGGACTGTTGCAGAGATCAGATGTTGGAGACTTGGGTGCAGAAGGACTGTTGCAGAGATCAGATGTTGGAGACTTGGGTGCAGATGGACTGTTGCAGAGAGCAGATGTTGGAGACTGGGATTCAGAAGGATCCTTGCAGATAGCAGAGGTTGGACACTGGGGTGCAGAAGGACTTTTACACAGAGCAGAGGTTGAAGACTGAGCTGAAAAAGGACTGTTACAAAGAGCAGATTTGGGAGACAGGGGTGCAGGACTCATACAGAGCAGAAGTTGAAGACAGAGGTGTAGAAGGACTGTTACACAGAGCAGATGTTGGAGTGCAGAAAGATCATTGCAGAGATCAGAGTTTTCAAACTGAGGTACAGAAGAACTTTTGCAGACAGCAGATGTTGGAGATTGGGGTGCACAAGGACTGTTGCAGCGAGCAGTGTTTGGAGACTAGGATGCAGAGTTATAGTTGCTGAGAGCAGAGGTTGGACACTGGGGTGCAGAAGGACTGATACAGAGAGCAGAGGTTGGAGACTGGGGTGCAGAAGGTCTTTTACAGAGAGCAGAGTTTGGAGAGTGAGGTGCCAAAAAACTGTTACAGAGAGCAGAATTTGGAGACTGGGTTGCAGAAGGATCTTACATAGAGCAGAGGTTGTAGACTGAGGTGTAGAAGCACTGTTACAGAGAGTAGAGGTTGGAGACTCAGGTGCAGAAAGACCGTTGCAGAGAGCAGAGGTTGGAGAATGAGGTGCAGAAGGATTTTTGCAGAGAGCAGAGGTTGGAGACTGGGATCTAGAAGGACTATAGTAGAGAGCAGAGGTTGGAGACTAAGGTGCAGATGGACAGTTACACAGAGCACAGGTTGGAGAATGGGGTGCAGAAGGACTGATACATAAAGCAGAGGTTGGAGACTCAGGTGTATAAGTACCCTTACGGAGAATAGAGGTTGGAGAATGCAGTACAGAAGGACTGTTATAGAGAGCCGAGGTTGGAGACTGGGGTGGAAAAGGACTGTTTCAGAGAGCAGATGTTGGAGACTTGGGTTCAGAAGGACTGTTGCATAGAGTAGAGATTGGAGACTGAGGTACAGAAGGACTGTTACATAAAGCAGAGGATGGAGACTGGGGTTCAGAAGGACTGTTGCAGAGAGCAGAGGTTGCAGACTGAGTTGCAGAAGGAATGTTACCTAGGGCAGAGTTTTGAGACTGTGGTGCAAAACGACTGATACAGAAAGCAGAGGTTGGACACTTTGGTGCATAAGGACCCTTACGGAGAACAGCTGTTTGAGACTCGGTACAGAAGGACCGTTACAGAAAGCAGATGTTGGAGACTGGGGTGGAAAAGAACTGATTTAGAGACCAGAGGTTGAGACTGGGGTGCTGAAGGGTCGTTGGGGTGAGTAGAGTATGGAAACTGGGGTGTATAAGGTCTGTTGAAGAGAGCAGAGTTTGGAGACTGCGGTGTAAAAAAACTTTTTCAGAAAGCAGACGTTGGAGACTGGGGTTCAGAAGAAACGTTGGTGGGAGCAGAGTATGGAGACTGGGGTCTAGAAATACTGTTGCAGAGAGCAGAGGTTGAAAACTGGGGTGTATAGGGATTGTTTCAGATAGCAGATGTTGAAGACTTTAGTGCAGAAGGACTGTTGCATAGAGCAGAGTTTGGAGACTCAGGTATGGAAGGACTGTAAAGAGAGCAGAGGTTGAAGACTGGGGTGCAGAAGGATTATTGCAGAGAGCAGAGGTTTAAGACTGAGGTACAGAAGAACTGTTGCAGAGAGCAGATGTTGGAGATTGGGGTTCAGAAGGACTGTTGCAGCGAGCAGAGGATTGAGACTAGGGTGCAAAAGGATCGTTGCAGAGAGCAGAAGTTGGAGACTGGGGTGCAGAAGGACGGTTGCAGAAAGCAGAGTTTGGAGACTGAGGTGAAGAAGGACTGTTAAGAGAGCAGAGGTTGGTTACTGGGGTGCAGAAGGACTGATACAGAAAGCATAGTTTGGAGACTGGGGTGCCGAAGAAGGACTGTTGCACAGAGCAGAGTTTGGAGACTGGGGTAGAGAATGACTGTTGCAGAGAGCAGATTTTGGAGACTTGGGTGCAGAAGGATCGGTGGTGTGAGAAGAGTATGGAGACTGGGGTGTAGAAGGACTGTTGCAGAGAACAGAGGTTTGAGTCTGTAGTGCAGAAGGACTATTGCAGAAAGCAGAGGTTGGAGACTGGGGTGCAGATGGAATGTTGCAGAGAGCAGAAATTAGAGACTCGGGTGCATATAGACTATTGCAGAGAGCAGAGGTTTCAGTCTGAGGTACAGAAGGACTCATACAGACAGCAGAGTTTCGAGAATGTGGTGCAAAAAGACTGATACAGAAAGCAGAAGTTGGAGAATGTGGTGCATAAGGACCCTTACAGCGAAAAGAGTTTTCAGACTACGGTACAGAAGGACTGTTACAGAGAGCAGAGGATTTAGAATGGGGTGCAGAGTAACTTTTGTAGATATCAGAGATTGAAGACTAGGGTGCAGAAGGACCATTGCAGAAAGGAGAGGTTGGAGACTGGGTTTCAGAAGGATCTTACAGAGAGCAGAGTTTGGACACTGAGGTGCATAAGGACTGTTGCAGAGAGCAGAGGTTGGAGATTGAGGCGCAGTAGAACTGTTGCAGAGAACAGAGGTTTGAGTCTGAGGTGCAGAAGGACTGTTACAGAGAACAGAGTTTGGAGACTGGAGTGCAGAATGACTGATACATAAAGCAGAGTTTGGAGACTCAGGTGCAGAAGGACCGTTACAGAGAGCAGAGTTTGGAGACTGCAGTACAGAAGCACTGTTACAGAGAGAAGAGTTGGAAGTCTGGGGTGAAGAAGGATTGTTGCAGAGAACAGAGGTTACAGAGTCAGGTGCAGATGGACTGTTACAGAGAGCATAGTTTGGAGACTGTGGTGCAGAAGCACTGATACAGAAAGCAGAGTTTGGAGACTGGGGTGAAGAAGGACCAGTACAGAGAACAGTGGTTGAGACCGTGGTACAGAAGAACCGTTTTTGAGAATAAGGCTGGAGACTGGGGTGCAGAGCGACCATTGCAGAGAGCAGAGGTTGGAGACTGGGGTGCAGAAGGAATGTTACAGAGAGCAGAATGTGAAACTGGGTTACAGAAGGATCTTACAGAGACCAGAGTTTGGAGACTGTGTTGTAGAGAGACTTGCAGAGCAGACGTTGGAGACTGAGGTGCAGAAGGATCGTTGCAGAGAGAATATTATGGAGACTCGGGTATAGAAGGACTGTTCCAGAGAGCAGAGTTTTGAGACTGGGGTGTAGAAAGACTGTTGCAGAAAGCAGTTGTTGAATACTGAGGTGAAGAAGGACTGTTTCAGAGAGCAGAGTTTGGAAACAGGGGTGCAGAAAGACTGATACAGAGAGCAGAGATTGGAGACTGATGTGCAGAAGGAATGTTACAGAGAGCAGAGGTTGGAGACTGGTGTGAAAAAGGACTGATACCTAAAGCAGAGGTGAGATACTGGGGTCCAGTAGGACCGTTAAAGAGAGCAGATGATGCAGACTGTGGTGCAGAAGGACTGTTGCCGAGAACAGAAGTTGGAGACTTGGGTGCATAAGGACCGTTGTTGAGAGCAGAGGATAAAGACTAATGTGCAGAAGGATTGTTACAGAGAGCATAGGTTGGAGACTGGGGTGCAGAAAGACTGTTACAGAGAGTAGAGTTTGGAGACTTGGGTGCAGAAGGATCTTTCAAAGAGCTGAGTTTGGGGACTGGGGTACAGAAGGACTGTTGCGGAGAGCAGAGTTTGGAAACTGGGGTGCATAAGGACCGTTGCTGAGAGCAGAGGTTAAAGACTGATGTGCAGAAGTTCTCCTAAAGAGAGCAGAGTATAATACTGGGGAGCATTAAAACTGTTACAGAGAGCAAAGTATGAAGACGGGGTTGCAGAAGATTCTTTCAGAGAGCAGAGTTTGGAGACTGAGTTGCAGAAGGAACTGTTACAGAGAGCAGAGGTTGGAGAGTGGGGTGGAGAAGGACTGTTTAAGAGAGCAGAGGTTGGAGACTGGAGTATAGAAGGACTGTTGAAGAGAGCACATGTTGAAGATTGGGGTGCAAAAAGACTGTTGCAGAGAGCAGAGGTTGGAGCCTGAGTCATAGAAGGACTGTTACAGAGTGCAGATGTTTGAGACTGGGGTGCAAAAGGATCGTTGTAGAGAGCAGAAGTTGGAGACTGAGGTGCAGAAAGATCATTGCAGAGAGCAGAGGTTAGAGACTGGGGTGCAGAAGCATCGTTACAGAGAGCAGAGTTTTGAGACTAGAGTGCAAAAGGACTTTTAAAGAGAGCAAAGGTATTAGACTCAGGTGCAGAAAAAATGTTGCAGAGAGCAGAGGTTGGAGACGGGTGTGCAGGAGGACTCTTGCAGAAAGCAGAGGTTAAAGACTGAGGTGCAGAAAGATCGTTAAAGAGAGAAGATGTTGGATACTGGGGTTTAGGAGGACCCATAGAGAAAGCAGATGTTGGTGACTGGGGTGCAGAAGGACGGATAAGAGAGCAGAGGTTGGAGACTCCGGTACAGAAGGACTGCTATAGAGAGCAGAGGTTGGAGACTGGGGTGCAGAATGACTGTTGAAGAGAACAGAGGTTGGAGACTAGGGTGCAGAAGCACCTTTGCAGAGAGCAGAGGTTGGAGACTGAGGTGCAGAAGAACTGTTACAGAGAGTAGAGTTTGGAGACTCGCGTGCAAAAGGACCTTTACAGAGAGCAGAGATTGGAGAGTGGGGTACAACAGGACTTTTACAGAGAGCAGAGATTGGAGACTGCGGTGCAGAAGAACTGTTACAGAGAGTAGAGTTTGGAGACTGGGGTACAGAAGCATATTACACCGAGCAGAGGTTTGAGACTGGGGTGAATGAGGACTTCTGCAGAGAGAAGAATTTGAAGACTGGGGTGCAGAAGGATTTTTACAGAGAGCAGAGATTTGATACTGGGGTGCAGAAGGACTTGTGCATAGAGCAGAAGTTAGGATTTGGGTGCAGAAGGAACTGTTGCAGAGAGCAGAGGTTTGAGACTGAGGTACAGAAGGACTGTTATAGAGAGCAGAGGATTGAGACAGGGGTGCAGAAGAAATGATTCAAAAAGCAGACATTGAAAACTGGGGTACAGGAGGACCATTACAGAGAGCAGAGTTTGGAGTCTCCAATAAAGATGGACTCTTACAAAAAGGAGAGGTTGGAGACTAGGGTGCAGAAGGACTGTTGCAGAGAGCAGATGATGGAGACTGAGGTCCAGAAAGACTGTAGAAGAAAGCAGACGTTGGAGACTAAGATGCAGAAGGACAGTTACACAGAGCAGACTTTGGAGACTGGGGTGCAGAAGGACTGACAAAAAAGCAGAATTTGGAGATTCGGGTGCAGAAGTATCCTTACAGAGAGCAGAGTTTCGAGAATGCAGTACAGAAGGACTCTTACAGAGAGCAGAGTTTGGAGACTGGGGTGGAGAACGACTGCTGCAGATAGCAGATGTTGGAGACTGGGGTGCAGAAGGAATGCTGCAAAGAGCAGAGGTTGCAGACTGAGTTGCAGAAGGACTCTTACAAACGGCAGAGTTTGGAGACTGTGGTACAAAACGACTATACAGAAAGCAGAGGTTGGATACTGGGGTGCATAAGGACCCTTACGGAGAAAAGAGGTTTGAGACTGTGGTACAGAAGGACTGGTACCGAGAGAAGAGGTTTGAGACTGGGGTGCAGAAGAACTGATGTAGAGAACAGAGGTTGAAGACTGGGGTGCAGAAGGATCGTTGGGACGAGCAGAGTATGGAGACTGGGGTATAGAAGGACTGTTGCAGAGAGCAGAGAATGGAGACTGGAATGTAGAAGGTCTGTTGCAGAGAGCAGACGTTTGAGACAGGGGTGCAGAAGGATCGTTTTGGCGAGCAGAGTATGGAGACTGGGGTGTCGAAGAGCTGTTTCAGAGAGCAGATGTTGGAGACTTGGGTTCAGAAAGACTGTTGCATAGAGCAGAGATTGGAGACTGAGGTACAGAAGGACTGTTACAGAGAGTAGAAGTTGGAGACTGGGGTGCAGATGGATTATTGCAGAGAAAAGAGTTTTCAGACTGAGGTACAGAAGAACTGTTGCAGAGAGCAGATGTTGGAGACTGGGGTTCACAAGGACTGTTATAGTGAGCAGAGGTTTGAGACTGGGGTGCCAAAGGATCTTTGCAGAGAGCAGAGCTTGGAGACTGAGGTGCAGAAGGATCATTGCAGAGAGCAGAGGTTCGAGACTGGGGTGCAGAAGGATCATTACAGAGAGCAGAGTTTAGAGACTGGGGTGCAGAAGAAATGTTGCAGGGAGCAGAAGTTGGAGACTTGGGTGCAGAAGGACTGTTGCAGAAAGCAGAGGTGAGAGACTGAGGTGCAGAAGGACTGATAGAGAAAGCAGATGTTGGAGACTGGGGTGCTGAAGGACCGTTACAAAGAGCAGAGGTTGGAGAATTCGGTACAGAAAGACTGTTACAGAGAGCACAGTTTGGAGACTCGGGTGCAGAAGGACTGATAGAGAAAGCAGATATTGGAGACTGGGGTGCAGAAGGCTCGTTAAAGAAAGCAGAGTTTGGAGAATCCAGTACAGATGGATTGTTACAGAGAGCAGAGTTTGGAGACTGGGTTGCAGAAGACTGTTGCAGAGAGCAGATGTTGGAGACTGAGGTGCAGAATTATTGTTACAGAGAGCAGAGTTTGGAGACTGGATTGCAGAAGTACTGTGACAGCAAGCCGCGGTTGGAGACTGGTGTGCAGAAGGATCTTGCAGAGAGCAGAGTTTTGAGACTGGGGTGCAGAAGGACTGTTGTAGAGAGCAGATGTTGGAGACTGGGGTCCAGAAGGAATCTTGCAGAAAGCAGAGTTTGGAGACTGGGATGCACAAGGCCTGTTACAGACAGCAGAGGTTGTAGAGTGGAGTGCAGAAGGACTGTTACAGAGAGCAGAGTTTGCAGACTGGGTTTCAATAGGGTCTTACAGAGAGATGAGGTTGGAGACTGAGCTACAGAAGGACTGTTATAAAGAGCAGAGGTTGGAGACTGGGGTGTCAAAGGATCGTTGGGGCGAGCAGATTATGGAGACTGGGGTGTAGAAGGACTGTTGCAGAGAGCAGAGGTTGGAGACTGGGGTGTAGAAGGACTGTTGCAGAGAGCAGACGTTGGAGACTGGGGTGCAGATGGATCGTTGGGGTTAGCAGAGTATAGAGACTGGGGTGTAGAAGGACTGTTACAGAGAGCAGAGGTTGGAGTCTGGGGTGTAGAAGGACTGTTTCAGAGATCAGATGTTGGAGACTTGTGTGCAGAAGGACTGTTTCATAGAGCAAATTTTGGAGACTGAGGTACAGATGGACTGTTACAGAGAGCAGAGTTTGGAGACTTGGGTGCCGATTGATTATTGCAGAGAGCAGAGTTTTCAGACTGAGGTTCAGAACAACTTTTGCAGAGAGAAGATGTTGGAGACTGGGGTTCACAAGGACTGTTGCAGAGAGCAGAGGTTGGAGACTGGTGTACAGAAGGATCTTTGCAGAGAGCAGAGTTTGGAGAATGTGGTGCAAAATGATCGTTGTAGAGAGCACAGGTTGGAGACTTGGGTGCAGAAGGAATTTTGCAGAGAGCAGTATTTGGAGACTTGGGTGCAGAAGGACTGTTGCAGAAAGCCAAGGTTGGAGACTGAGGTTCAGAAAGACTGTTACATTGAGCAAAGGTTGGAGACTGTGGTACAAAAAGACTGATAGAGAAGAAGGTGTTGGAGACTGGGGTGCAGAAGGACTGTTTCAGAGAGCAATTGTTTGAGAATCCGGTACAGAAGGACAGATAAAGCGAGCAGAGGTTGGAGACTGGTTTGCAGAAAGATCTTACAGAGAGCAGATGTTAAAGAGTGGGGGTGCAAAAGGACTGTTGTAGAGAGCAGTGGTTAGAGACTGGGGTTCAGAATGATCATTGCAGAGAGTAGAGGTTGGAGACTGGGGTTCTGAAGGCCTCTTACAGAGAGCAGAGTTTGGAGACTGGGGTACAGAAGGCCTGTTAGAGAGCAGAGTTCAGAGACTGGGTGAAGAAGGACTGTTACAGAGAGCAGAGTTGAAGACTGGGTTTCAGAAGGGTCTTACAAAAAGCAGAGTTTGGAGACTAAGGTACAGAAGGACTGTTACTAAGAGCAGAGGTAGAAGACTGGATGCAGAAGGATTATTGCAGAGAGCAGAGATTTCAGACTGAGGTAAATAAGAACTGTTGCAGAGAGCAGATGTTGTAGACTGGGTTACACAAGGACTGTTACAGCGAGCACAGGTATGAGACTGGGGTGCAGAAGAATCTTTGCAGAGAGCAGAAGTTGGAGACTGGGGTGAAGATGGACTGACACAGAGAGCAGAGTTTGGAGACTGGGGTGCAGAATGCCTGTTACAGAGAGCAAAGTTTGGAGACTGAGGTGATGAAGGACTGTTACAGAGAGTAGAGTTTGGATACTGGGTTGCAGAAGGATCTTACAGAGAGCAGAGGTTGGAGACTGAGGTGCAGAAGCACTGTCACAGAGAGTGGATGTTGGAGACTGAGGTGCAGAAGGACCGTTGCAGAGAGCAGAGGTTGGAGACTGAGGTTCAGAAGGATTGTTACAGAGAGCAGAGGTTGGAGACTGGGGTGCAGAAGGACTGTTGCATAGAGCAGAGGTTTTAGACTGGGATTTAGAAGGACTGTTGCAGAGAGTAGAGGTCGGAGATTGTGGTCCAGAAGGACTGTAGCAGAGAGCAGAATTGGAGACTTAGGTGCAGAAGTACAGTTACAAAGAGCAGATTTTGGTGACTGGGGTGCAGAAGGACCGATACAGAAAGCAGAGGTTCGAGACTCAGGTGCAGAAGTACCCTTAGAGAGAGCAGAGGTTGGAGAATGCAGTACAGAAGAACTGTTACAGAGAGTAGAGATTGGAGACTGGGGTGGAGAATGACTTTTGAAGAGAGCAGATGTTGGACACTGGGGTGCAAAAGTACTGCTGCAGAGAGCAGAAGATGGAGTCTGGGGTGAAGAAGGACTGTTGCAGAGACCAGAGATTGGAGACTGAGTTGCAGAAGGACTGATGTAGGGAACAGATGTTGGAGCCTGGGTTAAAGAAGGATCGTTTAGGCGAGCAGAGTATGGAGACTAGGGTGTAGAAGGACTTTTGCAGAGAGCAGATTATGGAGACTTGGGTGCAGAAGGACTGTAGCATAGAGCAGTGATTGGATACTGAGGTACAGAAGGACGGTTACAGAGATCAGAGTTTGGAGACTGGGGTGCAGATGGATTATTGCAGAGAGCAGAGTTTTCAGACTGAGGTACAGAAGAACTGTTGCAGGAAGCAGATGTTGGAGACTGGGGTTCCCAAGGACTGTTGCAGCTAGCAGAGGTTTGAAACTGGTTTGCAGAAGAATTTTTGCAGAGAGCAGATTTTGGAGACTGAGGTGCAGAAGGATCGTTGCAGAGAGCAGAGGTTCGAGACTGGGTGCAGAAAGACTTTTACAGAGAGCACAAGTTGGAGATTTGGGTGCAGAAGGAATGTTGCAGAGAGCAGAGTTTGGAGACAGAGGTTCAGAAGGACTGTTGCTGAGAGTAGAGGTTGGAGATTGGCGTGCAGAAGGACTGTTGCAGAGAGCAGAGGTTTTAGACTGCAATGTAGAAGGACTGTGGCAGAGAGTAGAGTTTGGAAATTGGGATCCAGAAGGAGTGTAGCAGAGAGCAGAGGTTGGAGACTAAGGTGCAGTTAATCAGAGCACACTTTGGAGACTGGGGTGCAGAAGGACTGATACAGAGAGCAGAGGTTGGAGACTCGGGTGCAGAAGTACCCTTACCTAGAGCAGAGTTTGGAGAATGCAATACAGATGGGCTGTTAAAGAGAGCAGAGGTTGGAGACTAGGGTGGAGAATTACTGTTGCAGAGAACAGATGTTGGAGACTGGGTTGCAAAAGGACTGTTGCAGAGAGTAGAGGATGGATACTGTGGTGCAGAAAGACTGTTGCAGAGAGCAGAGGTTGCAGACTGAGTTGCAGAAGGACTGTTAGAGAAGGAAGAGTTTGGAGACGGTGGTGCAAAACGACTGATACAGAAAGCAGAGGTTTGATACTGGGGTGCATAAGGACCATTAGAGAAAACAGAGTTTTGAGACTGCAGTACAGAAGGACTGTTACAGAGAGTCGAGGTTGGAGACTAGGGTGCAGAAGAACTTATGTAGAGAGCAAAGTTTGGAGACTGGGGTGCAGAAGGATCGTTGGGGCGAGCAGAGTATGGAGACTAGGGTGTAGATGGACTGTTGAAGAGAGCAGAGTTTTCAGACTTAGGTAGAGAAGAACTTTTGCAGGAAGCAGATGTTTGAGACTGGGGTTTACAAGGAATGTTGCAGCGAGCAGAGGTTTGAGAGGGGGTGCAGAAGAATCGTTGCAGAGAGCACAGGTTGGAGACTGAGGTGCAGAAGCAATGTTGCGGAGAGCAGAGTTTGGAGACTTGAGTGCAGTAGGACTGTTTCAGAAAGCAGAGTTTTGAGACTGAGGTGCAGAAAGACTGTTACAGAGAGTGGAGTTTAGAGTCTGAGGTGCAGAAGGATCATTACAAAAAGCAGAGGTTGGAGACTGGGGTGCAGACGGACTTTTACAGAGAGCACAGGTTTGATACTGGGAAGCAGAAGGAATGTTGCAGAGAGCAGAGGTTAGAGACTGGGATGCAGAAGTAGTGCTGCTGAAAGCAGAGGTTGGAAACTGAGGTGCAGAAGAACTGTTACAGAGAGCACCGATTGGAGACTGGGGTGCAGAAGGATTATTGCAGACAGTAGAGTTGTCAGACTGAGGTACAGAAGAAATGTTACAGAGAGCAGAGTTCGCAGACTGGTTTTCAGAATGGTCTTACAGACAGCAGAGGTAGGAGACAGAGGTACAGAAAGACTATTACAGAGAGTAGAGTTTGGAGATTTGGATACAGAGGAATTGTTGCAGAGAGCAGATTTTTCAGACTAAGGTACAGGAGAACTGTTGCAGAGAGCAGACGTTGAAGACTAGATTGCACAAAGAATGTTGCAGCGAGCTGATTTTGGAGACTGGGGTTCAGAAAGATTTTACAAAGAGCAGAGTTTGGAGACTGAGGTGCAGAAGCACTGTTACAGAGAGTAGAGGTTGGAGAATGAGGTGAGAAGGACCCTTGAAAAGAGCAGAGGTTGGAGACTGAGGTGAAGAAGGATAGTTATAAAGAGAAGAGCTTGGAGACTGGGGTGCAGAAAAACTTTTGCTGAGAGCAGAGGGTGGAGACTGGGGTGTAGAAGGACTGTTGCAGAGAGTAGAGGTTGGAGATTGGGGTCCAGAAGGAATGTTACAGAGAGCAGAGTTTGGAGACTGGGGTGGAGAAGAACTGTTGCAGAGAGCAGATCCTGGAGACTGGGGTGCAAAAGGAAAGCTGCAGAGAGCAGAGGATAGAGACTGGGGTGCAGAAGTATCCTTGGGGCAAGCAGAGTATGGAGAATGGAGTGTAGAAGGACTGTTACAGAGAGCAGAGGTTGGAGACTAGGGTTTAGAAGGACTTTTTCAGAGAGCAGACATTGGAGACTTGGGTGAAGAAGAACTGTTGCATAGAGCAGAGGATGGAGACTGAGATGCAGAAGACGGTTACAGAAAGCAGAGTTTGAAGACTGGGGTGCAGAAGGAGTGTAACAGAGAGCAGACTTTGTAGACTGGGGTGCAGAAGGATCGATGCAGAGAGCAGAATTTGGAGACTGTGGTTCAGAAGGATTATTAGAGAGAGCAGAGGTTGGAGACTGTGGTGCAGAGGGCTTTTACTGAGAGCAAGGGTTGGAGAATGGGCTGCAGAAGGACTTTTACAGAGAGCACAGGTTAAACACTGAGGTGCAGAAAAACTGTTACAGAGAGCAAAGTTAGGAGACTGTGGTGCAGAAGGAGTGTTGCAGAGAGCAGAAGTTGGAGACTGAGGTGCAGAAGGACCCTTGCAGAGAGCAGAAATTAAAGACTGGTTTGCAGAGGAGTGTTACAGAGAGCAGAGGTTGGAGACAGGTGTGCAGAATGATCTTACAGGGAGCACAGATTGGAGACTGGGGTGCAAAAGGACTGTTGCTGAGAGCAGAGGTTGGAGACTGGGGTGGAGAAGGATAATTGAAGAGAGAAGAGTTTGGAGACTGGGTGCAAAAGGCCGGTTACATACAGCAGAGTTTGGAGACTGGGGTGAAGAAGGCCTGTTACAGAGAGCAGTTCTTGGAGACTGGGGTGCAGAAGGACAGTTACAGAGATCAGATTTCGGAGACTGGGTTGCAAAAGTATCTTACAGAGAGCACAGGTCGGAGAATGAGGTACAGAAGGACTGTTAGAGAGAGCAGAGATTTGAGACTGAGGTGCGGAAGGATCGCTGGAGAGAGCAGTGTTTGGAGACTGCAGTGCAGAAAAACTGATACCGAAAGCAGAGGTTTAAGACTGGGGTGCAGAAGGACCCTTACAGAGAACAGAGGTTGGAGACTGAAAGACTCTTACAGAGTGCAGACGTTGGAGACTGGGGTGCAGAATGACTGCTGTAGAGAACAGATGTTGGAGACTGGTTTACAGAAGGACCATTGCAGAAAGTAGAGGTTGGAGATTGGGTTTCAGAAGGATCTTACAGAGAGCAGAGTTTTGACACTGAGCTGCAGAAGGACTGTGGCAGAGAGAAGAGGTTAAAGATTGGGACGCTTAAAGACTGTAGCAGAGAGCAGAGGATGGAGTCTGAGGTGCAGAAAGACTGTTACAGAGAGCACAACTTAGAGACTGGGGTGCAGAAAGACTGATACAGAAAGCAGAGTTTGGAGACTGGGGTGCAGAAGGAGCCTTACCGAGAGCAGAGGTTGGAGATTGCACTACAGAAGGACTGATAAAGAGAGCAGAGGTTGGAGACTGGGGTGCAGAAGGACTTTTGCAGAGAGCAGAGTTTGAAGACTGGTTGCAGAAGACTGTTTCAGAGAGCAGAGGTTGCAGAGTGAGGTGCAGAATTACGGTTACAGAAAGCAGAGTTTGGAGACTGTGGTGCAGAAGAACTGATATAGAGAGTAGAGGTGTAAGACTGGGTTGCAAAAGGACCCTTACAGAGAACAAAGGTTGGAGACTGCAGTACAGAAGGACTGTTTTAGAGAACAAGGTTAAAGACTGGGGTGCAGAAGTACCAATGCAGAGAGCAGAGGTTGGAGACTGGGGTGCAGAAGGAATGTTACATAGAGCACAGTTTGGAGACTGAGGTGTAGAAGGAGTGTTACAGAGAGCAGAGTTTGGAGACTGAGGTGCAGAAGTACTGTTACAGAAAGCAGAGGTTGGAAATTGGGGTGTAGAAGGACCGTTACAGAGAGCAGAGTTTGGAGACTACGGTACAGAAGCACTGTTACACAGAGCAAATCTCGGAGACTGGGGAGCAGCAGGACTGCTGCAGAGGACAGAAGTTGGAGACTGGGGTGGAGAAGCAATGTTACAGAGAGCAGAGTTTGGAAACTGGAGTGCAGAAGGATCTTACAAAGAGCAGAGTCTGGAGACTGTGTTGCAGGAGGACTGTTGCAGAGAGAAGAAGTAGGAGACTGGCGTCCAGAAGGATCCTGGCAGAGAGCAGATTCTAGAGACTGAGGTGCAGATGGACTGTTACAGAAAGCAGAGTTTGGGGACTGAGGTTCAGAAGGACAGTTAAAGAGAGCAGAGTTTGGAGACTGGTTTGCAGAAGGACTGTTACAGAGAGCAGAGGTTGGAGACTGGGGTTCAGATGGATCTTACAGAGAGCAGAGTTTGGAGACTGGGGTGCAAAAGGACAGTTGCAGAGAGCAGATGTTTGAGACTGAGATGGAGAAGAATCGTTGCAGAGAGAAGAGTTGGAGACTGGAGTGCATAAGGATCTTACAGAGAGCAGAGGTTTGTAAGTAGGGTGCAGAAGGACTTTTGTCGAAGGCAGAGGTTGGAGACTGGGGTGGAGAAAAATCATTACAGAGAGAAGAGGTTGGAGACTGGGGTTCTGAAGGCCTGTTACAGAGAGCAGAGGTTCGAGACTTGGTTGCAAAATTCCTGTTACACAGAGCAGAAGTTGGAAACTATTCTACAGAAGGACTGTTACAGAAAGCAGAGTTTGGAGACTGGGTTACCGAAGGGTCTTACAGAGAGCAGAGGTAGGAGACTGAGGTGCAGAAGGATTGTTGCAGAGAGCAGAGATTTTAGACTGAGTTGCTGAAGGACTGTTTCAGAGAGCAGATTTTGGAGACTGGTGTGCAGAAGGACTGTTGCAGAGATCAGAGGATGGAGATTGTGGTGCAGAAGAATCCTTGCAAAGAGCAGAGGTTGGATAGTGAGGTCTAGAAGGATCCTTGGAGAGAGCAGAGGTTGGAGACTTGGGTGCAGAAGGATGGTTACAGAGAGCAGAGGTTGGAGACTGGTGTGCAGAAGGACTGTTACAGAGAGCAGAGTTTGGAGACTGGGTTAAAGTAGGATGCTACAGAGAGCAGAGGTTGAAGAATCAGGTGCAAAAAGACTGATATAGAGAGTAGATGTTGGAGACTGAGGTGCAGAAGTAACCTTGCAGAGTACAGAGTTTGGAGACTGAGGTGCAGAATGATTGTTACAGAGAGCAGAGGTTGGAGACTGGGGTGCAGAAAGAGTGTTGCAGATTGCGGATTTTGGAGACTAGGGTGCAGAAGGACTGTTATAGCGAGCAGAGTTTGGAGACTGGGGTGCAGAAGGACTGATACAGAAAGCATAGATTGGAGTCTGGGGTGCAGAAAGACTGATACAGAGAGCTGAGGTTGGATTCTGTAGTATAGGTGGACTGTTACAGAGAGCAGAGGTTGGAGCCTGGGGTGCAGAAGGACTGTATAAGAGAGCTGATGTTTGTAAATAGGGTGCCGAAGGAATGTTGCAGAGAGCAGAATGTGAAGACTGGGGTGCAGCAGAACTGTTGGGGAGAGCAGAAGTAGGAGACTGGGGTGCAAAAAGACTGTTACAGAGAGCAGAGGTTATAGACAGCGGTGCAGAAGGATCTTACAGGGAGCAGAATTTGGAGACTGAGGTGCAGAAGAACTATTAAGGAGAGCAGAGTTTGGAGACTGAGGTGTAGATGGACTCTTAAAGAGAGCAGAGGTAGGAGACTGGGGTCCAGAAGGTTCGTTCCAGACAGCAGAGTTTTCAAACTGATGTACATAAGGACTGTTGCAGAGAGCATATGTTAGAGACTGGGGTGCAGAAGGACTGTTGCAGAGAGAAGAAGTTAGAGACTGGGGTCTAGAAGGACTGTTACAGAGAACAGAGATTGGAGATTCAGGTGCAGAAAGACTGTTACAGGAAGCAGAGTTTGGAAATTGAGATGCAGAAGGATCAGTAAAGAGAGCAGAGGTTGAAGACTGCGGTATAGAATAGTTACCAATAGCAGAGGTTGGAGACTGGGGTGCAGAAGGACTGTTACAGAGAGCAGAGTTTGGAGACTTAGGTGTAGAAGAAGTGTTACAGAGAGCAGAGTTTGGAGACTGAGGTGCAGAAGGACTGTTACAGAAAGCAGATTTTGTAAATTGGGGTGTAGAAGGACGGTTACAGAGAGCAGAGGTTGGAGACTGTGGTACAGAAAAACTGTTTTTTTTTTAATTTTTGTTCGTTCAAAACATTACACAGTTCTTAATACATCATCTTTCACAGTTTGATTCAAGTGGGTTATGAACTCCCAACTTTACCCCGTATACAGATTGCTGTATCACATCAGTTACCCTTCCATTGATTGACATATTGCTTTTCTAGAGTCTGATGTATTCTGCTGTCAGTCCTATTTTCTACTATCCCCCCTGCCCTCCCCTCCCCTCCCCTTTTCTCTCTCTACCCCTTCTACTGTAAATCATTTCTTCCATTTGTATTATCTTGTCTTACCCCTCCTTTCCTCTTATATATCATTCTCACTCCCTTTCCCTCCCACCTCTCATCCCTGTTTAATGTAAATCTTCCTCTCAAGCTCTTCGTCCCTACCCTGTCCTTGTTTACTCCCCTTATATCAAAGGGATAATTTGGTATTTGTTTTTTAACGATTGACTAGCTTCACTTATCATAATCTGCTATAATGCCATCCATTTGTCTCCAAATTCTATGATTTTGTCGTTTCTTAATGCAGAGTAATACTCCATTGTGTATAAATGCCACATTTTTTTATCCATTCATCTATTGAAGGGCATGTAGGTTGGTTCCACAATCTTGCTATCGTGAATTGTGCTGCTATGAACATCGATGCAGCAGTGTCCCTGTAGCATGCTCTTTTTAAGTCTTTAGGGAATAGACCGAGAAGGGGAATAGCTGGGTCAAATGGTCACAGAGAATATCGCAGAAGGACTGTTGCAGAAGACAGGAGTTGGAGACTGGGGTGGAGAAGGAATGTTACAGAGAGCAGAGTTTAGAAAATGGCGTGCAGAAGGTTCTTACAGACAGAAGAGGTTGGAAACTGTGGTACAGAAGGACTGTTGCACAGAGCAGAAGTTGGAGACTGGGGTCCAGAAGGATCTTTGCAGAGAGCAGATTTTAGAAACTGAGGTGCAGATGGACTGATACAGAGAGCAGAGTTTCGAGACTGAGGTGCAGAAGGACAGTTACAGAGAGCAGAGTTTGGAGACTTGTGTGGAGAAGGACTGTTTCAGAGAGCAGAGGGTGGAGACTGGGGTTCAGATGGATCTTACAGAAAGCAGAGTTTAGAAACTGGGTTGCAAAAGGACTGTTCCAGAGAGCAGATGTTGGAGACTGGGATGGAAAGGAATCATTGCAGAGAGAAGAGGTTGGAGACTGGAGTGCATAAAGATCTTACAGAGAGCAGAGGTTGGTGACTAGGGTGCAGTATTGTTGCCGAGAGCAGAGGTTGGAGACTGGGGTGAAGAAAAATCATTGCAGACAGAAGAAGTTGGAGACTGGGGTTCTGAAGGCCTGTTACAGAGAGCAGAGGTTCGAGACTGGGTTGTAAAATTTCTGTTAAAGAGAGTAGAGGTTGAAAACTATTCTGCAGAAGGACTGTTATAGAGAGCAGAGTTTGGAAACTGGGTTTCAGAAGGGTCTTACAGAGAGCAGAGGTAGGAGACTGAGGTGCAGAAGGATCGTTGCAGAGAGCAGAGTTTTTAGACTGAGTTGCTGAAGGACTGTTGCAGAGAGCAGATATTGGAGACTGGTGTGCAGTAGGACTGTTGCAGAGAACAAAAGTTGGAGACTGGGGTGAAGAAGGATCGGTCTTAGAGCAGAGGCTGAAGACTGGTGTGCAGAAAGACTGTTACAGAGAGCAGAGTTTTGAGAATGGGTTGGAGAAGGATCCTACAGAGAGCAGAGGTTGAAGAATCAGGTGCAAAAAGACTGTTACAAAGAGTAGATGTTGGAGACTGAGGTGCAGAAGTAACGTTACAGAGTACAGAGTTTGGAGACTGAGGTGCAGAAGAATTGTTACAGAGAGCAGAGGTTGGAGACTGGGGTTCAGAAAGACTGTTGCAGATAGCGGACTTTGGAGGCTGGGGTGCAGAACTACTGTTATAGAGAGCAGAGGTGGGAGACTGGGTTGCAGAAGGACTGATAAAGAAAGCAGAGATTGGAGTCTCGGGTGCAGAAAGACTCTTACAGAGAGCAGAGGTTTGATTCTGCAGTACAGGAGGACTGTTACAGAGAGCAGAGGTTGGAGACTGGGGTGGAGAGGACTGTAAAAGAGCGCTGATGTTGGTGACTAGGGTGCCGAAGGACTGTTGGAGAGAGCAGAGTTTGAAGACTGGGGTGAAAAAGAACTTTTCCGGAGAGCAGAGGTTGGAGACTGGGGTAAAGAAGGACTGTTACAGAGAGCAGAGGTTGGAGACAGCGGTGAAGAAGGATCTTACAGAGAGCAGAATTTGGAGACTGAGGTGCAGAAGGACTGTTGTAGAGATCAGAGGTTTGAGACTGGGGTGCAGTAGGATCATTGCAGAAAGCAGAGGTGAAAGACTGGGGTGCAGAAGGATCGTTGCAGAGAGCAGAGGTTGGAGACTTGCGTGCCGAAGGCCTGCTAAATAGAGCAGGTTTGGAGACTGGCCTGCAGAAGGCCTGTTACAGAGAGGAGTGGTTTGAGACTGGGGTGAAGAAGAACTGGTTAAGAGAGCAGATTTTGAAGAAAGGGTTGCTGAAGGATCTTACAGAGTGCAGAGGTTGGAGACTAAGGTGCAGGTGGACTGTTACAGAGAGCAGTGGTTGGAGACTAGGGTTCAGAAAGATTGTGGAGAGGAGATGTTTCAGACTGAGGTGCAGAAGTACTATTACAGAGAGCAGAGGTTGGAGATAGAGGTGTAGAAGGACTGTTATGGAGAGCAGAGTTCGGAGACTGAGGTGCAGAAGGACTGTTACAGAGAGCAGAGTTTGGAAATTGGGTGCAGAAGGACCGTTACAGAGAGCAGAGTTTGGAGACTATGGTATAGAAGGAATGTTATAGAGAGCAGAGGTGGGAGACTTGGGTGCAGAAGGACTGTTACAGAAAGAACAGGTTGGAGACTGTGGTTAAGAAGGATAGACACAGAGAGCAGAGATTGGAGACTGGGGTTGAGAAGGACTGATACAGAAAGCAGAGGTTGAAGACTGGAGTGAAGAAGGGCTGTTACAGAGAGAAGAGGTTGGAGGCAGCGGTGCAGAAGGATCTTACAGAGAGCAGAATTTGGAGACTGAGGTGCAGAAGGACTGTTGTAGAGATCAGAGGTTAGATACTGGGTGAAGTAGGATCATTGCAGAGAGCAGAGGTTAAAGACTGGGGTGCAGAAGAATCGTTGCAGAGAGCAGAGGATGGAGACTTGCGTGCAGAAGGCCTGCTAAAGAGAGCAGATTTGGAGACTGGATTGCAGAAGGCCTGTTACAGAGAGGAGAGGTTGGAGACTGGGGTGCAGAAGGACTGGTACAGAGAGCAGATTTTGAAGAAAGGGTTGCTGAAGAATCTTCCAGAGAGCAGAGGTTGGAGACTAAGGTGCAGGTGGACTTTTACAGAGAGCAGTGGTTGGAGAGTGGGGTGCATAAAGATCGTGGATAGGAGAGGTTACAGACTGAGGTGCAGAAGTACTGTTACAGAGAGCAGAGGTTGGAGATAGAGGTGTAGAAGGACTGTTACAGAGAGCAGAGTTTGGAGACTGAGGTGCAGAAAAACTGTTACAGAAAGCCGAGGTTGGAAATTGGGTGCAGAAGGACCGTTACAGAGAGCAGAGGTTGGAGACTGGGGTGAAATAGGATCATTGCAGTGAGAAGAGGTTAAAGACTGGGGTGCAGAAGGATCGTTGCAGAGAGCAGAGGTTAGAGACTTGCGTGCAGAAGGCCTGCTAAAGAGAGCAGATTTGGAGACTGGCATGCAGAAGGCCTGTTACAGAGAGAAGAGGTAGGAGACTGGGGTGCAGAAGGACTGGTACAGAGAGCAGATTTTGAAGAAAGGGTTGCTGAAGAATCTTACAAAGAGCAGAGTTTGGAGACTAAGGTGCAGGTGGACTATTACAGAGAGCAGTGTTTGGAGACTGGGGTGCAGAAGGATAGGGGAGAGGAGAGGTTTCAGACTGAGGTGCAGAAGTACTGTTACAGAGAGCAGAGGTTGGAGATTGAGGTGTAGAAGGACTGTTATGGAGAGCAGAGTTTGGAGACTGAGGTGCAGAAAGACTGTTACAGAAAGCATATGTTGAAAATTGGGGTGAAGAAGGACTGTTACAGAGAGCAGAGGTTGGAGACTACGATATAGAAGGACTGTTACAGAGAGCAGAGTTGGGAGACTTGGGTGCAGAAGGACTGTTAAAGAAAGCACAGGTTTGAGACTGAGGTGAAGAAGAATAGACACAGAGAGCAGAGGTTGGAGACTGGGGTTCAGAAGGACTGATACAGAAAGCAGAGGTTGGAGACTGGTTGCAGAGAGCAGACATTGGAGACTGGGGTCTAGAAGGATCGTTGCAGAGAGCAGAGTTCGGAGACTGGGGTGAAGAAGGACTCTTACATAGAGAAGAATTTGGAGACTGTTTTGCCTCAGGACTGTTGCAGAGAGCAGATGTTGAAGACTGGGGTGGAGAAGAATCGTTACAGAGAGAAGAGGTTGGAGACTGTTGTGCAGAAGGACTCTTACAGAATGCAGAGTTTAAAGACTTTGTTGCAAATGGATCTTACAAAGAGTAGAGTTAGGAGACTGAGGTGCAGAAGGACTGTTACAGAGAGAAGAGGTTGAATACAGGGGTGCAGAGCATCTTACAGAGAGCAGAATTTGGAGACTGAGGTGCAGAAGGACTGTTGCAGAGATCAGAAGTTGAAGAGTTGGGTGCAGTTGGATCATTGCAGAGAGCAGATTTTGGAGACTGGGGTGCAGAAGGCCTGCTACAGAGAGAAGAGTTTGGAGACTGGCTTGCAGAAGGCCTGTTACAGAGAGGAGAGGTTGGAGACTGAGGTGCAGGTGGACTGATACAGAGAGCAGTGTTTTGAGACTGGGGTGCAGAAGGATCGTGCAGAGAGCAGAGGGTGTCAAACTGAGGTGCAGAAAAACTGTTACAGAGAGAAGAGTTTGGAGACTGAGGTGTAGAAGGAATGTTACAGAGAGCAGAGTTTGGAGACCTAGGTGCAGAAGAACTGTTACAGAAAGCAGAGGTTGGAAATTGGGGTGAAGAAAGACCGTTACAGAGACCAGAGTTTGGTGACTGCGGTATAGATAAACTGTTACAGAGAGCCGAGTTTGGAGACTGGGGTGCAGAAGGAATGTTATAGAGAGAACAGGTTGGAGACTGAGGTGCAGAAGGATAGACACAGAGAGCAGAGGTTGGAGACTGGGGTTCAGAAGGACTGATACAGAAAGCAGAGGTTGGAGACTGGTGTGCAGAAGGACCGTTACAGAGAGCATTGTTTGGTGAATGCGGTACAGAAGGACAGTTACAGAGAGCAGATGTTGGAAACTGGGGAGCAGAAGGACTGTTGCAGAGGACAGAGTTTGGAGACTGGGGTGCCACAGAACCCTTGCTGAAAGCAGAGGTTAAATACTGGGATGAAAAAGAAATTGGAAACTGGAGAACAGGTTGGAGACTGAGGTGCAGAAGAATATTACAGAGAGCAGAGTTTGGAGACTGTGGTGCAGAAGGACTGTTGCAAAGAGCAGAGATTGGAGACTGAGGTGCAGAAGTCCTGTTGCATAGAGCAGAGCTAGAAGAAAGGGGTGCAGAAGGATCTTACAGAGAGCAGAATTTGGAGACTGAGGTGCAGAAGGACTATTGTAGAGATCAGAGTTTGGAGACTGGGGTGCAGTAGGATCATTGGAGAGAGCAGAGTTTGGAGACTGGGGTGCAGAAATATTGTTGCAGAGAGCAGAGTCTGGAGACTGCCGTGCAGAAGGCCAGTTACAGAGAGGAGAGGTTGGCGACTGGGATGCAGAAGGACTGTAATACAGAGCAGTGTTTGGAGACTGGGTTGCTGAAGGATCTTACAGAGAGCAGAGGTTGGAGACTGAGTTGCAGGTGGACTGTTACAGAGAGCAGAGGTTGGGGATTGAGGTGTAGAAGGACTGTTACAGAGAGGAGAGTTTGGAGACCCAGGTGCAGAAGGACTGTTACAGAAAGCAGAGTTTCAAAATTGGGCTGCAGAAGGACCATTACAGAGAGCAGAGTTTGGAGACTGCGGTATAGGTCTGTTTCTGAGAGCAGAGGTTGGAGACTGGTGTGCAGAAAGACTCTTACATAGAGCACAGGTTGGAGACTAAGGTGCAGAAGGATATATACAGAGAACAGAGGTTGGAGACTGGGGTTCAGACAGACTGATACAGGAAGAAGAGATGGAGACTGGGGTGTAGAAGGATCGTTACAAAGAGCAGAGTTTGGAGACTTCGGTACAGAAGGACTGTTACAGAGAGCATATCGGATTCTGGGGAGCAGAAAAACTGATTCAGAGGAAAGAGGTTGAAGACTGGGTTGGAGAAGGAATGTTACAGAGAGCAGAGTTTGAAAACTGGTGTGCAGAAAATTCTTACAGAGAGCAGAGGTTGGAGACTGTATTGCAGAAGGACTGTTGCAAAGAGCAGACATTAGAGACTGGGTTTCAGAAGGATCGTCCAAGAGAGCAGATTTTAGAACCTGGGGTTCAGAAGGACTGTTACACAGAGCAGAGGTTGGACACTGAGGTGCAGAAGGACTGTTAGAGAGAGCAGAGTTTGGAGACTGGGGTGCAGAAGTACTGTTACAGAGAGTAGAGTTTGGAGACTGGGGTTCAAAATGAGCGTTGCTGAGATCAGATGTTGGAGACTGGGGTGGAGAAGAATCTTTGCAGAGAGAAGAGGTTAAAGACTGGGGTTCAGAATGTCTGTTACAGAGAGCAGAGGTTGGAGACTATTGTGCAGAAGGACTGTTACAGAGAGCAGAGGTTGGAGACTGGGGTGCAGAAGGGTCGTTGCAGAGAGCAGAGTTTTGAGACTGAGGTGCAGAAGAACTGTTTTAGAAAGCAGATGTTGGAGACTTGGGCACAGAAGGACTGTTTCAGAGAGCAGATTTTGGTAACTAGGGTACAGAAGGACTTTTGTAGAAAGCACAAGTTGGAGACTGGGGTGCAGAAGGACTGTTACAGAGAGCAGATGTTGGAGACTCAGATTCAGAAGTTCTGTTACAGAGAGCAGAGGTTGCATACAGGGGTGCAGAAGGATATTACAGAGAGCAGTATTTGGAGACTGAGGTGCACACGTACAGTTGCAGAGATTAGAGGTTTGAGACTGAGGTGCAGTAGGATCATTGCAGAGAGAAGATGTTGGAGACTGGGGTGCAGAAGGATCATTGCAGAGAGCAGATATTGGAGACTGGGTTGCAGAAGGCCTGCTACAGATAGAAGAGTTGGGAGACTGGTGTGCAGAAGGCCTGTAACAGAGAGGAAAGGTTGGAAACTGTGGTGTAGAAGGACAGTTATAGAGAGCAGAGTTTGGAGACTGGGTTGCTGAAGGATGTTACAGAGAGCAGAGGTTAGAGACTGAGGTGCAGCGGTACTGTTACAGAGAGCAGTGTTTTGAGAGTGGGGTGCAGAAGGATCGTGAAGAGAGCAGAGGTGTCAGACTGAGGTTCAGTAGGACTGTTACAGAGAGCCGAGGTTGGAGACTGAGGTGTAGAAGGAATGTTACAGAGAGCAGAGTTAGGAGACTGAGGTTCAGAAGGACTGTTACAGAAAGCAGAGGTTGGAAATTGGGGTGCAGAAGGACCGTTACAGAGACCAGACTTTGGAGACTGCGGTACAGAAAAACTGTTACAGAGAGCAGAGGTTGGAGACTGAGGTGCAGAAGGAATATTACAGAGAGTACAGGTTGGAGAGAGAAGTGCAGAAGGATAGTTACAGAGAGCAGAGGTTTGAGACTGAGGTTCAAAAAGACTGATACAGAAAGAAGAGTTTGAAGACTGGGGTGCTGAAAGACCGTTACAGAGAGCAGAGTTTGGAGACTGGGGACCACAAGGACTGTTGCAGAGGACAGAGGTTGAAGACTGGGGTGCCGCAGGACACTTGCAGAAGGCAGAGTTTAAAGAGTGGGGTGGAAAATGAATGTTACAGAGAGCAGAATTTGGAAACTGTAGTGCAGAAGGATCTTACAGAGAGCAGAATTTGGAGACTGTGGTGCAGAAGGATTGTTACAGAGAGCAGAGGTTAGTGACTGGGGTCCAGAAGGATCGTTGCAGAGAGGAGAGTTTGGAGACTGGGGTGCAGAAGGACTGTTGCAGAGAGCAGAGGTTGGATATGAGGTGCAGAAGGACTGTTGCAGAGAGCAGAGGTTGGAGTCTGATGTGTAGAAAGACTCTTACAGAGAGCAGAGTTTGAAGACTGGGGTGCAGAATGACTGCTACAGAGAGCAGAGGTTGAAGACTGTGGTGCAGAAGGACTGTTGCAGAGATCAGAAGTTAAAGACTGTGGTGCAGTAGGATCATTGCAGAGAGAAGAGGTTGGAGACTAAGGTGCAGAAGGATCCTTGGAGAGAGCAGATTTTGAAGACTGGGGTGCAGAAGGCCTGCTACAGAGAGGAGAGTTTGGAGAGTGCGGTGCAGAAACACTTACAGAATCTAGAGGTTGCAAATTGGGGTGCAGATGAAACGTTATAGAGACCAGAGTTTGGAGTCTGCGGTATAGACAAACTGTTACAGAGCGCAGACTTTTGAAACTGGTGTGCAGAAAGACTGTTGCAGAGAGCAGAGGTTGGAGACTTGGGTCTAGAAAGATCGTTGCAGAGAGCAGAGTTTAGAGACTGGGGTGCAGAAGGACTGTTGCAGAGAGTAGAGGTTTGAAACCAGGGTGTAGTAGGACTGTTGCAGAGAGCAGATGTTCGAGACTGGAGTGCAGATGAACTGTTGCAGAGAGCAGAGGTTGGAGACTGAGGTGCAGAAAGACTGTTACAAAGAGCAGATATTTGAGACTGGCGTGC
>NW_027522585.1:47659-96566 GCF_052094955.1 Ictidomys tridecemlineatus
GCACCCAAGTCTCCAACCTCTACTCTCTGTAACAGTCCTTCTGTACCTCAGTCTCCAATCTCTGCTCTATGCAACAGTCCTTCTGAACCCAAGTCTCCAACATCTGCTCTCTGAAACAGTCCTTCGACACCCCAGTCTCCAACCTCTGCTCTATGCAACAGTCCTTCTACACCCCAGTCTCCATACTCTGCTCGCCAAAACAATCCTTCTGCATCCCTGTCTTTAACGTCTACTCTCTGCAACAGACCTTATATACCCCAGTCTCCATCCTCTGCTCTCTGCAACAGTCCTTCTATACCCCAGTCTCCATACTCTGCTCGACCCAACGATCCTTCTGCACCCCAGGCTCCAACCTCTGTTCTCTACATCAGTTCTTCTGCAGCCCAGTCTCCAACCTCTTCTCTTGGTACAAGTCCTTCTGTACCGCAGTCTCAAACCTCTTTTCTCTGTAAGGGTCCTTATGTAACCCAGTATCCAACCTTTTCTTTCTGTATCAGTCGTTTTGCACCAGTCTCCAAACTCTGTTTTCTGAAAGAGTCCTTCTGTACTGCATTCTCTAAACTCTGCTCTCTGTAAGGATACTTCTGCACCCAAATCTCCAAATTCTGCTCTCTTTTCAGTCCTTCTGCACCCCAGTCTCCAAACTCTGCTCTGTGTAACTGTCCTTCTGCACCTTAGTCTCCAACGTCTGCTCTCTTCTACAGTCCTTCTGGACCCCAGTCTTAATCATCTACTCTCTGCAACAGTCCTTCTGCACCCCAGTCTCCAACCTCTGCTCTTTGTAAGAGTCCATCTTTATTTCAGATTCAAACCTCTGCTCTCTGTAATGGTCCTCCTGTACCCCAGTCTTCAACCTCAGCTTTTTGAATCATTTCTTCTGCACCCCTGTCTCAATCCTCTGCTCTCTATAACAGTCCTTCTGCACCTCAGTCTCCAAACTCTGCTCTCTGCAACAGATCCTTCCGCACCCAAATCCCAACTTCTGCTCTATGCACAAGTCCTTCTGCACCCCAGTATCAAAACTCTGCTCTCTTTAACAATCTTTCTGCACCCCTGTCTTCAAATTCTGCTCTCTGCAGTAGTCCTTCTTCACCCCAGTCTCCAACCTTTGCTCGCTGTAATATACTTCTGTACTCCAGTCTCCAAACTCTACTCTCTGTAACAGTTCTTCTGCACCAAAGTCTCCAAACTCTGCTCTCTGTTACAATCCTTCTGACCTCAGTCTCCAACCTCTGCTCTCTGCAATGGTCCTTCTGCAACCCTATCTTAAACCTCCGTTCTTGCAACAGTCTTTCCACTCCCCAGTCTCCAATCTCTGCTCTCTGTAAAAGTACTTTTGTACCCCATTCTCCAATCTCTTCTCTCTGTAAAGGTCCTTCTGCACGCGAGTCTCCAAACTCTACTCTCTGTAACAGTTCTTATTTACCGCAGTCTCCAGACTCTGCTCTCTGTAACAATAATTCTGCACCTCAGTCTCCAACCTCTGTTCTCTGCAAAGGTGCTTCTGCACCCTAGTCTCCAACCTCTGTTCTCTTCAACAGTCGTTCTGCACCCCAGTCTCCAACGTCTGCTCTCTATAGCAGTCCTTCTGTACCGGAGTCTCCAACCTCTGCTCTCTTATTCATTCTTCTGCACCCCAGTCTCCAACATCTGCTTTCTCTATAAGTCCTCCTGTACCACAGTCTCCAACCTCTTCTCTCTTTAACAATCTTTCTGCACCTCAGTATCCAACCTCTGCTTTCTGCAAGAGTCCTCCTGCACCCCCGTCTTCAACCTCTGCTCTCTACAACATTCCTTCTGCACCCGAGTCTAATACCTGTGCTCTCTGTAAAAGTCCTTTTGCAATCCAGTCTCAAATCTCTGCTCTCTGTAACGATGCTTCTGCACCCCAGACTCTAACCTCTGCTCTCTGCAATGATCTTTCTGCACCTCAGTCTTCAACTTCTGCTCTCTACAATGATCCTTTTGCACCCCAGTCTCAAACATCTGCACTCTGTAACAGTCCTTCTGCAACTCAGTCTCCAACCTCTTCTCTCTGCAACAGTCTTTTTGCACCCCAATCTCCAACATCTGCTCTCTTCAACAGTCCTTCTATACCCCTGTCTCCAACCTCTGCTCTCTTAAAAAGTCCTTTTCCACCCCACTCTCCAATCTCTGCTCTCTGTAACAGTCCTTCTGCACCTCAGTCTCCAAACTCTGCTCTCTGAAATAATCTTCTGCAACCCAGTCTTAAAACTTTGCTCTCTGTAACAGTTTTAATGCTCCCCAGTACCAACTCTGCTCTCTTTAACAGGCCTTCTGCACCGCAGTCATCAACCTCTGCTCTTTGCAACGATCTTTTTGCACATCAGTCTTTAACCTCTGCTCTCAGCAACGGTCCTTATGCACCCCAGTTTCCAAACTCTGCTCTCCGCAACAGTCCTTCTTTACCCCGGTCCCCAAACTCAGCTCTTTGAAAAATCCTTCTGCAACCAAGTCTCCAAACTCTACTCTTTGTAACAGTCCTTCAGCACCTCAGTCTTCAACCTATGCTCTCTATAACAATCCTTCTGCACATTAGTCTTTATTCTCTGCTCTCAGCAACGGTCCTTATGCACCCCAGTCTCCAACTTCTGTTCTCGGTAACAGTCCTTCTGCACCACAGTCTGCATCATCTGCTCTCTGTAAGAGTCCTTCTATACTGCAGTCTCCAACCTCTGCTCTCTGTTACGGTCCTTCTGGACCCCAGTATCTCAACTCTGTTTTGGTATCAGTCCTTCTGCACACCAGTCTCCAACCTCTGCTCTCTCTAACATTCCTTCTGCACCTCAGTCTCCAATTTCTGCTCTCTGTATCAGTCTTTCTGCACCCCTGTTTCCAAACTCTGCTCTCTGAAACAGTCCTTCTACACCTCAGTTTTCAACAACTGCTTTCTGCAACAGTCCTTCTACACCCCAGTCTCCAAACTCTGCTCTCTGGAACAGTCTTTCTATACCCCAGTCTCCATAATCTGCTCTCTGCAACGATCTTTTTGCACCTCAGTCTCAAACGTCTGCTCTACAACAATCTCTCCACAACACAGTCTCCAAACTCTGCTCTCTGGAAGATCCTTCTGTAACCCAGTTTTCAAATTCTGCTCTCTGTAACATTCCTTCTGCACCCCAGTCTACAACCTCTGCTCTTTGCAATGGTCCCTCTGCACCCCAGTCTCCAACCTTATTCTCAAAAACAGTTCTTCTGTACCACAGTCTTCAACCACTGTTCTCTGTAAGGGTCCTTCTTCACCCCAGTCTCTAAACTCTGCTTTCTGTATCAATGTTTCTGCACCACAGTCCCAAAATCTCCTCTCTGTAACAGTCCGTCTATACGTGACTCTGCAACCTTTACTCTCTGCAACAATCCTTCTTCACCCCAGTCTCCAACCTCTGCTCTCTGTAACAGGCCTTCTGCACCTCAGACTCCAAACTCTGTTCTCTGCAACAGTCCTACTGCGCCTCAATCTCCAACGTCTGCTCTTTGCAACAGTCCTTATGCACCTCAGTGTCCAAACACTGCTCTTTATAAGATCCTTCTGTAATGCAGTCTCCAACCTCTGCTCTCTGCAATGGTCCTTCTGCACCCTAGTCTTCAATCTCTGATCTCTACAATAGTTACTCTGCACCCCAGTCTAAAACCTCTGCTCTCTGTAACAGTCCTTATGTACCGTAGTCTCCTAACTCTGTTCGCTGTAAGGGTCCTTCTGCACCACATTCTCCAACCTCTGCTTTCTGTATCAGTCTTTTTGCACCACATTCTCGAAACTCTGCTGTCTGTATAAGTCCTTCTGCACCTCAGACTGAAACCTCTGCTCTCTGCAATAGTCTATATGCACCTGAGTCTCTAATTTCTGATCTCTGCAACATTCCTTCTGCACCCCAGTCTCCAGCCTCTGCTTTCTGCAATGCTCCTTCTGCACCTCAGACTCAAAACTCTGTTCTTTGCAACAGTCCTTCTACACCCCAGTCTCCATACTCTGCTCGCACCACCGATCCTTCTGCACCCAAGTCTCCAATATCTGCTCTCTGCAACAGTCGTTCTCCACCCCAGTCTCCAAACTCTGCTCTCTGCAACAGTCCTTCGGCACCCCAGTCTCCAATCTCTGCTTTCTGTATCAGTCCTTCTGCACTTCTGTAACCAACCTATGCTCTCTTTACAGTTTTTCTTCCCTTCAGTCTCCAAACTCTGCTTTCTGCAACCGTCCTTCTGCACCCTAGTCTCAATCCTCTGCTCGCTGCAACAGTCCTTCTGAACCCCAATCTCCAAAATATGCTCTCTGCAACAGTTCTTCTGTACCTCAGTCTTAAAACTCTTCTCTCTGCAATAATTTTTCTGCACCCCAGTCTCCAACCTCTGTTCTCTTTTACAGTCCTTCTGTACCTCAGTCTCCAACCTCTGCTCTATGCAACATTCCTTCTGCACTCAAGTCTCCAACATCTGCTCTCTGAAACAATCCCTCTACACCCCAGTTTTCAACCTCTGCTCTCTGCAACAGTATTTCTAGACCCCAGTCTCCATACTCTGCTCCCACCAACGTTCCTTCTGCACCCCAGTCTCCAACGTCTGCTCTCTGAAAAAGTTTTTCTAGACCGCAGTCTCCAAACTCTGCTCTCTGCAACAGACCTTCTACACCCCAGTCTTTATACTCTACTCGCCCCAACGATCTTTCAGCACCCCAGTCTCCAACCTCTGGTCTCTACATCAGTTCTTTTGCACCCCAGTCTCGAACTTCTGCTCTCTTTAACAGTCCTTCTGTACCGCAGTCTCAAACCACTGTTCTCCGTAAGGGTCTTAATGCACCTCAGTATCCAACCTCTGCTTTATGTATCAGTCATTTTGCACCACAGTCTCAAAACTGTGCCCTCGGTAACAGTCCTTCTGCAACTCAGTCTGCAAACTCTGCTCTCTGCAACAGCCCTTCTGCACCCCAGTCTCCATCCTCTGCTCTATGTAAAAGTCCTTCTGTAACTCAGTCTCCAATCTCTGCTCTATGCAACAGTCCTTCTGCACCCAAGTCTCCAACATCTGCTCTCTGAAACAGTCCTTCTCCACCCCAGTCTCTAACCTCGGCTCTCTATAACAGTCCTTCTGTACTGCATTCTCCAACCTCTGCTCTCTGTAAGGGTACTTATACACCTGAGTCTCCAAACTCTGCTTTATGTATCAGTCCTTCTGCACCCCATTCTCCAACCTGTCTTCTGTGTAACTGTCCCTCTGCACCTCAGTCTCCAACCTCTGCTCTCTACTACAGTCCTTCTAGACCCCAGTCTCCAAACTCTGCTCTCTGCAACAATCCTTCTCCACCTTCGTCTCCATCCTCTGCTCTCTGCAACGGTCTTTCTGCACCTGAGTCTCCAACCTCTACTCTCTGTAACAGTGCTTCTACACCTCAGTCTCCAACCTCTGCCCTATGTAAGATCTTTCTGCTACCCAGTCTCCAAACTCTGCTCTCTGTAACAGTTTTTTGGCAAATCACTCTCCAAACTCTGCTCTCTGTAAAAGACCTTCTGCACCCCAGTCTCCAACCTCTGCTCTCTGTATCAGTCCTTCTGCACCCCAGTCTCCAACCCCTGCTCGCTGCAACAGTCCTTGTGCACCCCAATCTCCAACATCTGCTCTCTGCAATAGTTCTTCTGTACCTCAGTCTAAAAACCTGATCTCTGCAATAATCCTTCAGCACCCGAGTCTCCAACCTCTTCTCTGTGTAACAGTCCTTCTACACCTCAGTCTTTAACTTCTGCTCTGTATCAGTCCTGCACCCCTGTCTCCCACATCTGCTCTTTGTAACAGTCCTTCTTCAGCACAGTCTTCAACCTCTGCTCTTTGTAACAGTCCTTCTGCACCCAAGTCTCCAACATCTGATCTCTGCAACAGTCCTTCTGCACCTCAGTCTCCAAACTCTGCTCCACGTAAGATCCTTCTGCAACCCAGTCTCCAAACTCTGCTTTCTGCAACATTCCACTCTGCTCTCTGAAACGATCTTGTGCACCCCAGTCTCCAAACTCTGCACTCTGAAACAGTCCTTCTCCACCCCAGTCTCCAACCTCTGCTCTCTGTAACAGTCCTCCTGTAGTTTAGTCTCCAAAATCTGCTCTGTAACGGTCCTTCTGCAACCCAGTTTCTAAACTTTGCTTTCTGTACCAGTCCATCAGCACCCCAGTCTCCAACCTCTGCTCTCTGTAACAGTCCTTCTGCACCTCAGTCTCCAAACTCTGCTGTCTGCAACAGTTTTTCTGCAACAAAGTCTCAAACCTCTGCTTCGTGCAACAGTCCTTCTGCACTTCTTCTCCAAACTCTGTTCTCTATAACAGTCCTTCTGCACACTATTCTCAATACTCTGCTCTCCACAACGATTCTTCTGCACCCCAGTCTCCTTCCTCAGCTCTCTGAAACAGTCCTTCTTCACCCCAGTCTCCAACCTCTGCTCTCTGTAACAGTCCTCCTGTAGTGCACTCTCAAAAATCTACTCTATTTAATGGTCCTTCTGCACCCCCGTCTCCAATCTCTGCTCTCTGTAACAGTCCTTCTGCATCTCAGTCTCCAAACTCTGCTCTCTGCAACAATCCTTATGCACCTCAGTCTGAAATCTCTGTTCTCGGCAAGGATCCTTCTGCACCCCATTCTCAAAACTCTGCTCTCTGTAACAGTCCTCATAAACCTCAGTGTCAAGCCTCTGCTCTCTGCAACAGACCCTCTGCAACCCAGTCTCCAACCTCTGCTCTCCTTAACAATCCTTCTGCACCTCAGTCTCCAACCTCTGCTCTCCTCAATGATCCTTCTGCACCTCAGTCTTCAAAAACTACTCTCTGTAAATGTACTTCTGAACCCCTTGTCCAAACGCTGCTCTCCGTAACAGGCCTTCTGCACCCTAGTTTCCAAACTCCGTTCTTTATAACTATCCTTCTGCACCCCAGTCTCAAAATTTTGCTCTCTACAATGATCTTTCTGCACCCTAGTCTCCAATCTCTGCTCTGTGTAACAGGCCTTTTGCACCCGAATCTCCCAACTCTACTCTCTGTAACAGTCCTCTTGCAACTCAGTCTCCAACCTCTGCTCTCTGCAACAGTCTATTTGCACCTCAGTCTCCAATCTCAGCTCTCTGCATCAATCCTTCTTAACCTCAGTCTCGAAACTCTACTCTTTGTTACAGTCCTTCTGCACCCCGGTCTCAAACCACGGCTGTCTGCAAAGATCCTTCTGCACACCAGTCTCCAACGTCTGCTCTCTGCAACAGTCCTTCTGCACACCAGTCTCAAACCTCTACTCTCTGTAACAATCTTTCTGAAACACAGTCTCCAACCTCTGCTCTCTGCAATGATTATTTTGCACCGCAGTATCCAACCTCTGCTCTCTCCAAAAGTCCTTCTGCACCCCAGTCTCCAACCTCTGCTCTCTGTAAGATCCTTCTGTAACCCAGTCTCTCAACTCTTCCCTCTCTTACAGTCCTTCTGCACACCTTCTGCCAACTCTCCTTTTTGTAACAGGCCTTTTGCACCCCAGTCTCCAAAGTCTGTTCTCTATAAGAAGCTTTCTACACCCCAGTCTCAAAACTCTGCTTTCTGCAACAGTCCTTCTGCACCCTTGTCTACAACCTTTGGTCTCTGCAACAGTCCTTCTGCACCTCAGTCTTTTTTTTTTTATTATTGTTGGTCGTTCAGCACCTCAGTTTTAAAATGCTGTTCTCTGCTACGATCCTTTTGTACGTCAGTGCAACCTCTACTCTCTGTAACAGTCCTTCTGCACCTGGGTCCTCAACATCTGCTCTCTGTTAGATCCTTCTTCAACCCATTCTCCAAACTCTGTGATCTGTAACAGTCATTCTAGGGCCCTTCTCCACACTCTGCTCTCCGTAACAGGCCTTCTGAACCCCAGTCTCCAACCTCTGCTCTCTGTAACAGTCTTTTTGCACCTCAGTCTCCAACCTCTGCTCTCTGCAATGATCCTTCTGCACCCCAGTCTCCAACGTCTCCGCTCCTCAACAGTGCTTCTGCACCTCAGTCTCCAAATTCTGTTCTCTGAAACAGTCCTTCTACACCCCAATCTTCAACCTCTTCTCTGTGTACCAGTCCTTCTGCACCCCAGTCTCCAACCTCTGCTCTCTGTAAAAGTCCTTCTGCACCATATTCTCCAACCTCTGCTCTCTGTTACAGTCTTTCTATACCGCAGTCTCCAACCTCTGCTCTCTGTAACGGTCCCTCTACCACAATTTCCAACTTCTGCTTTCCGTAACAGTCCTTCTGCACCTCAATCACCAAACTCTGCTGTCTGTAACAGTCCTAATGCACCTCAGTCTCCAACCTCTGCTCTATGATACAGTCCTTCTGCACCTTAGTCTGAAACCACTGCTCTCTGCATGATCCTTCTGCACCCCAGTCTCCAATCCCTGTTCTCTGTAATATTTATCCTGCCCCACAGTCACCAACCACTGCTCTCTGTAAAATTCTTCTGCAACCCAGCCTCAAAACTCTGCTCTCTATAACAGTCCTTGTGAAACCCAGTCTCCAACCTCTGCTCTCTGTTGAAGGCCTTATGCCCCCCAGTCTCCAAACTCTGCTCTCGTAACAGTCCCTCTGCACGCCAGTCTGCAACCTCTGCTCTCTGTAATGGTCCTTCTGCACTCCAGTCTCACACCTCTGGTTTCTATATCATAATTTTTCACCCGAGTCTCCAAAGTCTGCTCTGTGTAACAGTCCTTCTGCATCTCAGTCTCCAACCTCTGCTCTCTGCAACAGTCCTTCTGCACCCCAGTCTCCAACCTGTGCTCTCTGTAACAGTCCTTCTGCACCGCAGTCTCCCACCTCTTCGCTCTGTAACGATCATTCTGCAGCCCAGTATCCACCTCGGCTGTCTTCAATGATTCTTCTGCAACTCAGTATCCAACTTCTGTTCTCTTCAATGATTTTTCTGCCCCCAGTCTCTAACCTCTACTCTCTGTAACTATTTTTCTGCACCTCCATCTCCAAACTCTGCTCTCTGCAACCGTCTTTCTGCACCCCTGTCTCCAACCTCTGCTCTCTGCAATGATCCTTATGCACCCCAGTCTCCAACATCTGTTCTCTGTAACGGTCCTTCTGCACCCCAGTCTCAAACATCTGTTTTATGTGTAAGTCTTTCTGAACCACGGTTTCCAACCTATGCTCTCTGTAACAGTCCTTCTGCACCTCTGTCTCCAACCTCTGAACTCTGCAACCTTACTTGTGCACCTCATTCTCTAACCTCTGCTCTCTGTAACAGTCCTTCTGCACCCAATTCTCTAACCTCTTGTCTCTACAACAGTCCTTCTGTAACACAGTCTCAAACCTCTGCTCTCTGTAACGGTCCTTCTGCACCCCAGTCTCAACCTCTGCTTTCTGTATCAGTAATTCTGCACCCCAGTCTCAAACCTTTGCTCTCTGTAACATTCTTTCTGCAACTCAGTCTCCAACCTCTTCTCTCTGGACAGTTCTTCTACACCCCAGTCTCCAAACGCTGCTCTCTGCAACAGTTCTTCTGAACCCCAGACTCCAACATCTGCACTGAAACAATTCGTCTATAAACCATTCGACAAACTCTGCTATCTGAAACAGTTTTCCTGTATTGCAGTCTCCGAACTTTACTTTCTGCAACGGTCTTTCTGCACCCTAGTCTCCAATCTCTGCTTTCTATATCAGTCCTTCTGAACCCCAGTCTCCAACCTCTGCTCCCTGTAACAGTCCTTCTGCACCTCAGTCTCCAAATTCTGCTCTCTGCAACAGTCCTTCTGCACCCCAGTCTCCAACCTCTGTAATTTCCAACAGTCCCTCTGCACCTCAGTCTGAAAACTCAGTTTTCTGCAACAATCCTCTGCACCCCGTCTGCAAACTCTGCTCTCTGTAACAGTCCTGTTCCACCTCAGTCTCCAACTTCTGCTCTCTGTAAGATCCATCTGCAACCCTGTCTCCAAACTCTGCTCTTTGTAACAGTCCTTCTTCACCCGAGTCTCCAAACTTTGCTCTCTGTAACAAGCCTTCTGCACCTCAGTCTCCAACATCTGCTCTCTGAAATGGTCCTTCTGCACCCCATTCTCCAACCTCTGTTGTCTGCTGGAGTACTTCAGCATGTCAGTCTCCAACCTCTGCGCGCTGCAAAAATCCTTCTGCACCCAAGTCTCCAACCATTGCTCTCGGTAACATTTCTTCGGCACCTCAGACTCCAAACTCTGCTCTATGTAATATCCTTCTGCCACCCAGTCTCCAAACTCTGCTCTCTGTAACAGTCCTTCTGCACTCCAGTCTCCAACCTCTGTTCCGTGCACCAGTTCGTATGCACCCCACTCTCCAGGCTCTGCTCTCTGAGATCATTCTGAACCCCAATATCCAAACTCTGATCTCTATAACAGTCCTTCTTCACCCCAGGCTCCAACCTCTGCTCCCTGCAATAATCCTTCTGCACCCCAGTCTCCAACTTCTGCTCTCTGCAACAGTCCTTCTGCACCCCAGTCTTTAACATCTACTCTCTGAAGCAGTCCTTCTGCATCCCATTCTCCAACCTCTGCTCTCTGCAACAGTTCTTCTGTTCCCTGGTCTCCACCCTCTTCTCTCTGTAACAGTCCTTCTGTACTGCAGTCTGCAACCTATACTCTCTATAAGGTTCATTCTAGACCCAAGTCTCCAACCTCTGCTTTCTGTATCAGTCCTTCTGCACCCCAGTATCCAACCTCTGCTCTCTGTAACAGTACTTCTACACTCCAGTTTTCAACCTCTGCTCTGTGAAACAGGCCTTCTGCAACCCAGTTTCCAATCGCTGCTCTCTGCTACGGTGGTCCTTCTGCATCCCAGTCTCCAACATCTGCTTTCTGCAACCGTCCTTCTGCACCCAAGTCTCCAACCTCTGCTCTCTGAATGAATCCTTCTGCACACCAGTTTTCATCCTTTGCTCTCTGCAATAATCCTACTGCACCCCAGTCGCCACCCTCTGCTCTCTGTAACAATCCTTGTGCACTGCAGTCTCCAAACTCTGCTCTATGTAATATTCTTCTGCAACCCAGTCTCCAAACTCTGCTCTCTGTAACAACCCTTCTGTACGCAGTCTTCAACCTCTGCTCTCTGTAACAGGCCTTCTGAACCCCAGTCTCCAAACTCTGCTCTCTTTATCAGTCCTTCTGAACCCCAGTCTCCAACCTCTGCTATCTGAAACAGTCTTTCTGCACCTCAGTCTCCAACTTCTATTCACTGCAAAAGTCCTTCTGCACCCAAGTCTTCAACACCTGCTCTCTGCAACAGTCCTTCTACACCCCAGTCTCCAACCTCTGCTTTCTGTATCACTCCTTCTGCACCACAGTTTTCAAACTCTGCTCTATGTAACAGTCTTTCTGCACCTCACTCTGCAACCTCTGCTCTCTGCAAAAATCCTTCTGCACCCCAGTCTTTAACCTCTGCTCTCTGTAACAGTCCTTCTGTATCTGCACTGTTCAATCTCTGCTCTCTTTAACAGTCCTTCTGCACCTCAGACTCAAATCTCTGTTCTCTTCAAAAGTACTTCTGCGCCCCTATCTCCAACCTCTGCTCTTTGCAACAGTCCTTCTGCTCCTCAGTTTCCAAACTCTGCTCTCTGTAGGATCCTTCTGAAACCCAGTCTCCAACCTCTGCTTTCTGCAATGGTCCTTCTGCACCTCAGACTCCAACATCTGTTCTCTGAAACAGTCCTTTTACACCCCAGTCTACATAATCTGCTCGCACCAACGATCCTTCTGCACCCAAGTCTCCAACATCTGCTCTCTACAACAGTCCTTCTCTAACACAGTCTCAAACCTCTGGTCTCTGCAACAGTCCATCTGCACACCAGTCTCCAACCTCTGCTTTCTGTATCACTTTTTCTGTACCCCAATCTACAACCTCTGCTCTCTTAACAGTCCTTTTTCACCTCAATCTCCAAATTCAGCTTTCTGCAACCTTCCTTCTGCACCCCAGTCTTTAACCTCTGCTCTCTACAACGATCCTTCTGCACCCTAGTCTCAAACATCTTCTCGCTGCAACAGTCCTTCTGAAACCCAGTCTCCAACATCTTCTCTCTGCAACAGTTATTCAGTACCTCAGTCTGAAAACTCTGCTCTTTGCAATAATCGTTCTGCACCCCATTCTCCAACCTCTGCTCTCTTTAACAGTCGTTTTGTACCTCAGTCTCCAACCTCTGCTCTATGCAACAGTCTTTCTGCACCCCAGTCTCCAATGTCTGCTCTCTGCAACAGTAATTCTAAACCCCAGGCTCCAACCTCTGCTCTCTGCAACACTCCTTCTACACCCCAGTCTCCATACTCTGATAGCCCCAACGATCCTTCAGCATCCCAGTCTCCAACCTCTGGTCTCTACATCAGTTCTTTTGAACCCCAGTCTCCAACCTCTGCTCTTAGTAACAGTCCTTCTGTACCGCAGTCTCCATCCGCTATTCTCCGTAAGGGTACTTATGCACCCCAGTATCCAACCTCTGCTTTCTGTATCAGTCGTTTTGCACCACAGTCTCAAAACTCTGCCCTCTGTAACAGTCCTTCTGCAACTCAGTCTGCAACCTCTGATCTCTTCAAAAGTCCTTCTGCATCCCAGTCTCCATCCTCTACTCTGCAAAAGTCCTTTTGCACCCCAGTCTCCAATATTTGCTCTCTGCAACAGTCCTTCTTTACCCCAGTTTCCAAACTCTGCTCTCTATAACAGCCCTTCTGTACTGCATTCTCCAACCTCTGCTCTGTTTAAGGGTACTTCTACACCTGAGTCTCCAACCTCTACTCTCTGTAATGGTCCTTCTGCATCCGAGTCTCACACCTCTGGTTTCTGTATCATAATTTTTCACCCGAGTCTCCAAAGTCTGCTCTGTGTAACAGTCCTTCTGCATCTCAGTCTCCAACCTCTGCTCTCTGCAACAGTCCTTCTGCACCCCAGTCTCCAACCTCTGCTTTCTGCAACATTCCTTCTGCACCCCAGTCTCCAAACTGTGCTCTCTGTAACTGTCTTTCTGCACCTCAGTCTGAAAACGCTGCTCTCTGAAACTATCTTTCTGCACCCCAGTCTGTAACCTCTGCTCTTGTAACACTCCTTCTGCACCTCTGTCTTTAAAAGGCTCTCTGTAAGATCATTCTGCAACCCTGTCTCGAAACAGTGCTATTTACAACAGTCCTTTTACAACCCAGTCTCCAACCTCTGCTCTCTACAACAGTCCTACTCCACCCCAGTCTCTAACCTCTACTCTCTTTAAGATCTTTTTGCACCACAGTCTCTAAACTCTGCTCTCTGTAACAGTCCTTTTGTACCCCAGTCTCCAAACTCTGCTCTCTGCAACAGTCCTTCTGCACACCAGTATCTAACCTCTGCTCTGTGCAACAGTCCTACTGCAACAGAGTCTCCAGCCTCTACTCTCTGTAAGATTCTTCTGCACGGCAGTCTCCAAATTCTGTTCTCTGCAACAGTCATTCTGAACCCCGGTAACCAACCTGTGCTCTGTGTAAAAGTCCTTCTGTACTGCAGTCTCCACAGTCTACTGTCTGTAATGGTCCTTCTGCACCCCAGTCTCAAACCTCTGCTCTCTGTATCAGTCCTTCTGCACCTATATCTCCAACCTCTACTCTCTGCAAAAGTCCTTCTGCACCCCTGTCTCCAACCTTTGCTCTCTGCAACATTTCTTCTACACTCAGATCTCCAAACTGTGCTATCTGTAACTGTCATTCTGCACCCCAGTCTCCAACCTCTGCTCTCCAAAACAGTCTTTCTGTACCTCAGTCACAAACATCTGCTCTCTTTAACAGCCCTTCTGCACCTTAGTCTCCAAACTCTGCTCTCTGTAACAGTTCTTCTGCACCCCAGTCTCGAACCTCTGCTCTCTTTAACAGTCATTCTGCACCCAAGTCTCCAAATTCTGCTCTCTGTAACAATCCTTCTGCACCCCAGTCACCAACCTCTGCTCTATGTGCAGTTCTTCTGCACCACAATCTCCAAACTCTGCTCTCTGTAACAGAACTTCTGCAACTCAGTCTCAAACATCTGCTCTCTGCAACGATCCTTCTTCTACCCATTCTCCAAACTCTGCTCTCTGTAACAGTCCTTTTGTATCGCAGTCTACAACCTTTTCTCTTTGTAATGGTTCTTCTGATCACCAATTGCCAAACTCTGGTTTCTGTAACAGTCGTTCTACACCTCAGACTCCAAACTGTTCTCTCTGTATAAGTCCTTCTGCGCCTCATTCTGTATCCTCTGCTCTCTGCAACAATTCTTCTGCACCCCAGTCTTCAAACAGTGCTCTCTGTAAAAGTTCTTCTGTACCTCAGTCTCCAACGTCTGCTTTCTGCAACAGTCCTTCTGCACCCCAGTCTCAAACCTCTGCTCTCTTCAACAGTCCTTCTATACCCCAGTCTCCAACCTCTGTGCTCTGCAATGATCCTTCTGCACCAAAGTCTCCAATGTCTATTCTCTGCAACAGTCTTTCTGACCCCAGTCTCCAGCCTCTGCTCTCTGTGAGAACCTTCTGCACCCCAGGTTCCAAACTCTGCTCTCTGTGACATTCCTTCTGAACCCCAGTCTCCAGCCTCTGCTCTTTGTAACAGTACTTCTGTAACACAGTCTCCAATCTCTGCTCACTGCAACATTTCCTCTCCATACCACTCTCCAAACTGTGCTCTCTGTAACTGTTTTTCTGACCCCAGTCTCCAACCTCTGCTCTGTAACGATCCTTCTGCACCTCAGTCTTAAACCTCTGCTCTCTGCAATGATTCTTCTGAACCTCAGTCTGGAACCTCTGCTCTCTGCAACGATCCTTCTGCACCCCAGTTTCCAACCTCTGCTCTCAGTAACAGTCTTTCTACAACTCTGTCTCAAACCTCTCCTCTCTATACCAATCCTTCTACAACTCAGTCTCCAACATCTGCTCTCTTTAACAGCCCTTCTGCACCTCAGTCTCTAACCAATGCTTTCTGTAACAGTCCTTCTGCACCACAGTCTCCAACGTCTACTCTCTGCTACAGTCCTTCTTCACTGCAGTCTCCAACCTTTGCTCTTTGCAACACACCTTCTGAAACCCAGTCTCAAACCTCTGCTCCCTGTAAAAATCCTTTTTCACCTTAGTCTCAAAACTCTGTACTCTTCAACATTCCTTCTGCACCTCAGTCTCAAAAATCTACTCTCTGTAACAGTTCTTCTGCACCTCATTCTCCAAGCTCTTCTCTCTGTAGTAACCTTATCCAACCTAGTCTTTAAACTCTGCTCTCTGTAACAGTCATTTTGCACACCAGTCTCCAAACTCTGCTCTCCGCACTGATCCCTCTTCACACCAGTCTCCAACCTCTGCTCTCTGAAACAGTACTTCTGAACCCCAGTCTCCAACATTTGCTCTCTACAACAGTCCTCTGCAACTCAGTGTGAAAACTCTGCTCTCTGCAACGATCATTCTGCACCTAAGTCTTCTACCTCTGCTCTCTGTAGGACCCTTCTGCATCCCAGTCTCCAAACTCTGCTCTCTGTTACAGTCCTTCTGAACAACAGTTTCCAACTTCGGCTCTCTGTAAGTGGAATTCTGCAACCCAGTCTCAAAGCTCTGCTCTCTGTAACAGGCCTTCTGAAACCCAGTCTTCCACCTCTTCTCTCTGCAATGATTCTTGCCACAAAAGTCTCAAACCTCTGCTCTCGGCAAAAGTCTTTCTGCATCTTTGTCTCCAACCTCTGCTCTCTGTAAGATCCTTATGCACTCCAGTCTCCAACCTCTCCTCTCTGTAGCAATCATTCTGCACCCCAGTCGCCAACATCTGCTCTCTGCAACGATTCTTCTGAACCTCAGTCTGAAACCTCTTCTCTCTGCATGATCCTTCTACATCCAGCCTCCAACCACTGCTCTCTGTAAGAGTCCACCTACACCTCAGTAACCAAACTCTGCTCTTTGTAAGATCCTTCAGCAACCCAGTCTCTTAAAACTGCTCTCTATACCAGTCCTACTGCACCCCACTCTCCAACCTCTCCTCTCTGTAACAGGCCTTCTGCACGGCAGTCTCCAAACTCTGCTCTCTGCAACTTTATTTCTGCACCCCAGTCTCCAACCACTGCTCTCTGCAATGATCCTACTGCACCCCAGTCTCCAACCTCTGATCTCTGCAACAGTACTTCTGCACCTCAGTCTCCAACTTCTGCTCTCTGTAAGATCCTTCTGCACCCGTGTCTCCAAGCTGTGCTCCTTGCACCTATCCTTCTGCACCCCAGTCTCCAACCGCTTCTCTATGTAAAAGAAATTCTGCAGCTCAGTCTCCAATCTCTGCTCTCTGCAACAGTCCTATTGCACTGCAGACTCCAATCTCTGATTTCTGTATCAGTCCTTCTGCACCCCAGTCTCCAACTTCTGCTCTCTCTAAGAGTCCTTCTGCACCTCAGTCTCCAACCTCTGCTCTCTGCAACAGTCCTTCTGAACCCCAGTCTATAACCTCTGTCCTCTGCAACAGTCCTTCTGCTCCCCAGTCTCTGAGATCTGCTCTTTGTAACAGTCCTTCTGTACGAGAGTCTCCAACATCTGCTCTTTGTAACGGTCCTTCTACACCCCAGTCTCCAAACTCTGCTTTGTGAATAAGTCTGTCTGAACCCCAGTCTCCAACCTCTGTTCTCTGTATCTATCATTTTGCACCTCAGTCTCAACCTGTGCTCTATGTAAGAGTATTTCTGCACACCAGTCTCCAACCTCTGGTCTCGGTAAAAGTCCTATACAGCAGTTTCCAAACTCTGCTCTCCTTAACGGTCCTTCTACATCTCAGTCTAAAAATTCGGCTCTCAGCACGATCTTTCTTCATCCCAGTCTCCAACCACTGCTCTCAGTAACAGTCCCCCTGCACCTCAGTCTCCAATTCCTGCTCTCTGTAAGATCCTTCATCAACCCAGTCTCAAACCACTGCTCTCTGTACAAGACCTTCTGCACCCAAGTCTCTAAATTCTTCTCTCTACAATGATTCTTCTCCAAACCAGTCTCAAACCTCTGCTCTCTGCAACAGTCCATTTGCACCACAGTCGACAACCTCTGCTCTCTGCAACAGTCCTTCTGAACCCCAGTCTCCAACCTCTGCTCTCTGTAACCTTGCTTCTGCACCGAAGTCTCCAACCTCTGCTGTCTGAAACAGTCCTTCTGCACCTCAGTTTTCAAACTCTGCTCTCTGCAACAGTCCTTTGCACCCCAGTCTCCAACATCTACTCTCTGCAACAGTCTTCTAAATCCAGTCCAAACTCTGCTCTCTCCAACGATCCTTCTGGACCCCAGGCTCCAACGTGTGCTCTCTGCTACAGTCCTTATAAACCACAGTCTCCAAACTCTGCTCTCTGTAACATCTTTCTGCACGCCAGTTTCCAGAATCTGCTCTCTCTATCATTCCTTCTCCACTGCAGTCTGTAACCTCTGCTTTCTTTGAGCGTCCTTCAGCACCCCAGTCTCCAACCTCTGCTCTCGGAAACAGTCCTATTCCGCCGTCTCCAAACTCTGCTCTTCTTAACGGTCTTTCTGCACCCCAATTTCCAAACTCTGCTTCCTGTAACAGTCCTTCTGCATATGAGTCTTCAAACTCTGCTCTCTGTAACCGTCCTTCTACACCTCAGACTCCAACCTATGCTCTCTGTAACAGTCCTTCTGCACCAAAGTCTTCAACCTCTGCTCTCTGTAACAATCCTTCTAAACCCCTGTCTGCAACCTCTGCTCTCTGTAATATCCTTCTGAAACCCAGTCTCCAAACTCTGCTCTCTGTAACAGTGCTTCTGCACACCGGTCTCCAAACTCTGCTCTCATCAAAGATTCTTCCTCACCAAAGTCTCAAACCTCTGCACTCTGCAACAATCCTTCCGTACCCAGTCTCCAACATGTGCTCTCTGCAGCAGTCCTTCTGCACCTCAGTCTGAAATCTCTGATCACTGCAACGAACCTCCTTCACCCCAGTCTTTAACCTCTGCTCTCTGCAACAGTCCTGCATCCCAGTCTTCAATATCTGCTCTCTGCAACAGTCCTTTTGCAACTCAGTCTAAAATTTGTTCTCTGTGCAATGATCCTTCTGCACCTCAGTCTCCTAACTCTGCTCTTTGTAAGACCCTTCTGCAACCCAGTCTCCAGACTCTGCTATTGGAAACAGTGCTTCTGCACCCTAGTCTCGAAGCTCTGCTCTCTGTAAGATCCTTATGCACTCTAGTCTCCAACCTCTTCTCTCTGTAACAATCCTTCTGCACCCCAGTCTCCAACATCTGCTCTCTGCAACAGTTCTTCAGCACCTCAGTCTGAAAACTCTGCTCTCTGCAAGAACTCTTCTGCACCCCAGTCTCCTACCTCTGCTCTGTGTAACAGTCCTGCTGCACCTCAGTCTGACAAGTCTGCTCTCTCTAAGATTCTTCTGCAACTTAGTCTTTAAACTCTGCACTCTGTAGCAGTCCTGCTGCACAACAGGCTTCAACCTCTTCTCTCTGTAACAGGACTTCTGCAACCCAGTCTCTAACCTCTGCTCTCTGTAACAGGCCTTCTGCACCCCAGTCTCAAACCTCTTTTCTCTGCATTGATTCTTCTCCACCCCAGTCTCCAACATCTGCTCTCTGCAACAGTCCTTTTGCACCCCAGTCTCCAAACTCTGCTATCTGTAAGATCCATCTGAACCTCATTCTTTAACCTCTGCTCTTTGTAACAGTCCTTCTGCACCTCAGTCTCTAAACTCTGCTCTCCGTAAGAGTCCTTCTGCACCCCAGTCTACAACATCTGCTCTCTGTTACAGTCCTTCTGCACCCCAGTCTCCAAACTCTGCTATCTGCAACGCTGCTTCTCGACCCCAGTCTCCAACATCTGCTCTCTTCAACAGTCCTTCTGCACCACAGTCTCCAACCTATGCTCTTTGTAAGATTCTTGTGCACTCCAGATTCCATACTCTGCACTCTGTAACATTTCTTCTCCACCCCAGTATCCAAAATCTGTCATCTACAACAGTCCTTCTGCTCCCCAGTCTCCGACATCTGGTCCTTCTGTATCGCAGTCTCAAACCTGTGCTCTTTGTAATAGTCCCTCTACACCCCAGTCTCCAACCTCTGCTTTCTGTATCAGTCTGTCTGAACTGCAGTCTCCAACCTCTGTTTTCTGTATCTATCCTTCTGCACCTCAGTCTCCAAACTGTTCTCTGCAAAGGTCCTTCTGCACCTCAGTCTCCAACCTCTAATCTCTGTAACAGTCCTTCTGCACTTCAGTCTCCAACCTCTTGTCTCTGTAGCATCTTTCTAAAACCCAGTTTCCAAACTCTACTCTTTGTAACAATCCTTCTGCACAGCAGTCTCCAACCTCTACTCTCCGAAAGGATCCTTCTTAACCCCAGTCTCCAATGTCTGCTCTCTGCAACAGTCCTTCTGCACCCCAGTCTCCAATATCTGCTCTCTGCAACAGTCATTCTGCACTTCAGTGGGAAAATTCTGCTGTATGCAACGAACCTTCTGCACCTCAGTCTCCCAACTCTGCTCTCTGTAAGATCCTTCGGCAACCCAGTCTTTAAACTCTGCACTCGGTAATCGTCCTTCTGCACAACAGTCTCCAACCTCTGCTCTCTGCAACAGGACTTCTGCAACCCTGTCTCCAACCACTGCTCTCTGTAACAGGCCTTCTGCACCCAAGTCTCCAAACAATTCTCTCTGCAAGGATTCTCCTTCACACCAGTCTCCAACCTCTGCTCTCTGCAACAGTCTTCTTGCACCACAGTCTCCAAAATCTGCTCTCTGTAAGATTTTTCTGAAGCCCAGTCTCCTACCTCTTCTCTCTGTAACAGTCCTTCTGCACCCCAGTCTCCAACCTCTTCTCTCTGTAACAGTTTTTCTGCACCCCACTCTCGAACCTCTCCTCTCTGTCACAGGCCTTCTGCACGGCAGTCTCCATACTCTGCTCTCTGCAACGATATTTCTGCACCCCATTCTCCAATCACTGCTCTCTGCAATGATCCTACTGAACCCCAGTCTGCAACATCTGCTCTCTGCAACAGTCTTCTAACTCCAGTCCAAACTCTGCTCTCTCCAACGATCCTTCTGGACCCCAGGCTCCAACGTGTGCTCTCTGCTACAGTCCTTCTGAACCACAGTCTCCAAACTCTGCTCTCTGTAACATCTTTCTGCACGCCAGTTTCCAGAATCTGCTCTCTCTAACATTCCTTCTCCACCGCAGTCTGTAACCTCTGCTTTCTTTGAGCGTCCTTCAGCACCCCAGTCTCCAACCTCTGCACTCGGAAACAGTCCTATTCCGCCGTCTCCAAACTCTGCTCTTCTTAACGGTCTTTCTGCACCCCAATTTCCAAACTCTGCTTCCTGTAACAGTCCTTCTGCATATGAGTCTTCAAACTCTGCTCTCTGTAACAGTCCTTCTACACCTCAGACTCCAACCTATGCTCTCTGTAACAGTCCTTCTGCACCAAAGTCTTCAACCTCTGCTCTCTGTAACAATCCTTCTAAACCCCTGTCTGCAACCTCTGCTCTCTGTAATATCCTTCTGAAACCCAGTCTCCAAACTCTGCTCTCTGTAACAGTGCTTCTGCACACCGGTCTCCAAACTCTTCTCTCATCAAAGATTCTTCCTCACCAAAGTCTCAAACCTCTGCACTCTGCAACAATCCTTCCGTACCCAGTCTCCAACATGTGCTCTCTGCAGCAGTCCTTCTGCACCTCAGTCTGAAAACTCTGATCACTGCAACGACCCTCCTTCACCCCAGTCTTTAACCTCTGCTCTCTGCAACATTCCTTCTGCATCCCAGTCTTCAATATCTGCTCTCTGCAAGAGTCATTTTGCAACTCACTCTGAAATCTGTGCTCTCTGCAATGATCCTTCCTCACCTCAGTCTCCTATCTCTGCTCTTTGTAAAACCATTCTGCAACCCAGTCTCCAGACTCTGCTCTTGGCAACAGTGCTTCTGCACCCTAGTCTCGAACCTCTGCTCTCTGTAAGATCCTTATGCACTCTAGTCTCCAACCTCTGCTCTCTGTAACAATCCTTCTGCACCCCAGTCTCCAACATCTGCTCTCTGCAACAGTTCTTCTGCACCTCATTCTGAAAATTCTGCTCTCTGCAACGACCGTTCTGCATCCCAGTCTCCTACCTCTACACTCTGTAACAGTCCTTCTGCACCTCAGTATTACAACTCTGTTCTTTTTAACATCCTTCTGCAACCCAGTCTTCAAACTCTTCTCTCTGTAAAAGGCCTTCTGCACCCCAGTCTTCAACCTCTTGTCTCTGCAATGATTCTTCTCCACCCCTGTCTTCAACATCTGCTCTCAGTAACAGTCCATTTGCACCCCAGTCCAAAACTCTATCTGTAACAGTACTTCTGCACCTCTGTCTCTAACTTCTGCTCTCTTTAATACTCTTCCTGCACCCCAGTCAAAAACATCTGCTCTCTGCAACAGTCCTTCTTCACCCCAGTCTCCAAACTCTGCTATCTACAATGCTCCTTCTGTACCCCAGTCTCCAACATCTGCTCTCTTCCACAGTCTTTCTGCACCACAGTCTCCAACCTATGCTCTTTGTAAGATTCTTGTGCACTCCAGATTCCATACTCTGCACTCTGTAAAATTCCTTCTCCATCCCAGTCTCCAAACTCTGTACTCTGCAACAGTCCTTCTGCTCCCCAGTCTCTAACATCTGGTCCTTCTGTATCGCAGTCTCAATCCTGTGCTCTTTGTAACGGTCCTTCTACACCCCAGTCTCCAACCTCTGCTTTCTGTATCAGTCTGTCTGAACCGCAGTCTCCAACCACTGTTCTCTGTATCTATCCTCTGTTCTCTGCAACGGTTCTTCTGCACCTCAGTCTCCAACCTCTAATCTCTGTAACAGTCCTTCTGCACTTCAGTCTCCAACCTCTGCTTTCTGTAGCATTCTTCTAAAACCCAGTCTCTAAACTCTACTCTCTGTAACAATCCTTCTGCACACCAGTCTCCAACCTCTGCTCTCTGAAACGATACTTCTTGACCCCAGTCTCACATGTCTGCTCTCTGCAACAGTCCTTCTGCACCCCAGTCTCCAATGTCTTCTCCCTGCAACAGTCATTCTGCACTTCAGTGGGAAAACTCTGCTGTATGCAACGAACCTTCTGCACCTCAGTCTCCCAACTCTGCTCTCTGTAAGATCCTTCTGCAACCCAGTCTTTAAACTCTGCACTCGGTTATCATCCTTCTGCACAACAGTCTCCATCCTCTGCTCTCAGCAACAAGACTTCTGCAACCCAGTCTTCAAACACTGCTCTCTGTAACAGGCCTTCTGCACCCCAGTCTCCAAACACTTCTCTCTGCAAGGATTCTTCTTCATACAAGTCTTCAACCTCTGCTCTCTGCAACAGTCCTCTTGCACCACAGTCTCCAAATTCTGCTCTCTGTAAGATCCATCTGAACCCCAGTCTCCAACCTCTGCTCTCTGTAACAGTTTTTGTGCACCTAATTCTCCAACCTCTGGTCTCTGCAACAGTCTTTCTGAACCCCACTCTCAAACCTCTGCTCTCTGCAAAAGTCGTCTGCACACCAGTCTCCAACATCTGCTCTCTGCAACAGTCCTTTTACACCCCAGTCTCCAACCCTGCTTTCTGCAACGATCTTTCTGAACCCAGTCTCCAACGTCTGCTCTCTGCAAGAGTCATTCTGGACCACAGTCTCTAAGCTCTGCTCTCCGTAACAATCGTTCTGCACCCCTGTCTGCAACCTCTGCCCTCTGTAAGATCCTTCTGCAACCCAGTTTCAAACTCTGCTCTCTGTAACAGTGCTTCTGCCAACTGGTCTCCAACGTCTGCTCTCTGCAAGGATCCTTCTTCACCAAAGTCTCCAAACGCTGCTCTCTGCAACAGTCCTTACTCACCCCAGTCTCCAATTTCTGCTTTCTGAAACAGTCCTTTTGCACCTCACTCTGAAATATCTGCTCACTGCAAGGACCCTTCTGCACCACAGTCTCCTACTTCTGCTCTCTCTAACAGTCCTTCTGCACCCCATTTTCCCATCTCTGCTCTTTGTAAGATTCTACTACAACCCAGTCTTTAAACTCTGCACTCTGTAACAGTACTTCTGCCCAACAGTCTCCAAACTCTGCTCTCTGTAACATGACTTCTGCCACGCAGTCTCCAAACTCTGCTCTCTGTGATAGGCCTTCTGTACCCCAGTCTCCAACCTCTTCTGCACCCCAGTCTCCAGAATCTGCTCTCTTCAACAGTCATTTTAGACCCCAATCTCAAAACTCTTCTCTCTGTAAGATCCATCTGAACCCCCGGCTCCAAACTCTGCTCTCTGTAACAGTCCTCTGCACCCCAGTCTCCAAACACTGCTCTCTGTAACAGTACTTCTGCACCTCAGTCTCCAACCTCTGCTCTGTGTAAGTCCTTCTGCAACCCAGTCTCTAAAATCTGCTCTCTGCCACAGTCCTTCTGCACCCCGGTCTCCAACATCTGCTCTCTAGAACAGTCCTTCTGAACCCCAGTTTCAAAACTGTGCTCTCTGCAATGATCATTGTGGACCCCAGATTCCAACGTCTGTTCTCTGCCACAGTCCTTCTGCAACACAGTCCCCAACCCCTTCTCTTTGTAAGATCCTTCTGCACTCTAGTTCCCAAACTCTGCTCTCTGTAACATTCTTTCTCCACTGGAGTCTCAAAACTCTGTCTTCTGCAACAGTCTTCTGCTCCCCAGTCTCCGAGATCTGCTCTCTGTAACAGTCTTTCTGTACCGCAGTCTCCAACCTCTACTCTTTGTAACGTTTCTTCTACACCCCAGTCTCCAACCTCTGCTTTCTGTATCAGTCTTTCGGAACCCCAGTCTCCAACCTCTTCTCTCTGTATTTATTCTTCTGCACCTCAGTCTCCAACCTGTGCTCTATGTAAGAGTCCTTCTGCACACCAGTCTCCAACCTCTTCTCTCGGTAACAGTCTTATACCGCAGTCTCCAAACTCTGCTCTTTGTAACGGTCCTTCTGCATCCCAATTTCCAAACTCTGCTTCCTATAACACTCCTTCTGCACCCCAGTCTCCAACCTCTACTCTCTGCAACAGTCCTTCTGCACCCCAGTCTCCAATCTCTGCTCTCTGCAACAGTCCTCTGCACTTCAGTCTCCAACATCTGCTCTCAGCAACAGGCCTTCCGCACCCCAGTCTCCAAATTCTGCTTTCTGTAACAATCATTCTGCACCTCAGTCTGCAAACTCTGTTCTCTGCAACGTTCCTTTTGGACCCCAGTTTCCATCATCTGCTCTCTGAAACAGTCTGAAAACTCTGCTGCCTGAAACAAACCTCCTGCACCCCAGTCTCCTATCTCTGCTGTCTGTTACAATCCTTCTGCACCTCAGTCTCCATCATCTGCTCTCTGTAAGATCCATCTGAACCCCAGTCATTAACATCTGCTCTCTGTAACAATCCTTCTGCTCCTCAGTCTCCAACCTCTGCTCTCTGCAACAGCCTTCTGCTCCCCAGTCTGCAAACTATGCTCTCTGCAACGATCTTTCTGGACCCCAGTCTCCAACGTCTGCTCTCTGTAACAGTCCTTCTGCACCACAGTCTCCAACCTCTGCTCTCTGTAAGATCTTTCTGCACACCAGTTTGCAAAATCTGCTCTTTCTAACATTCCTTATCCACCCTTGTGGCCAAACTCTGCTTTCTACAAGGGTCCTGCGGCACCCCAGTCTCGAAACTCTGTCCTCTGCAACAGTCCTTCTGCTCCCCAGTCTCCAATATCTGCTCTCTATAACAGTCCTTCTCTACCGCATTCACAAAACTCTGCTCTCTGTAACAGTCCTTCTGCAACCCAGTCTCCAACCTCTGCTTTCTGTATCAGTCCTTCTGAACCCCATTCTCCAACCTCTGCTCTCTGTGTCTATCCTTCTTCACCTCAGTCCCCAACCTGTGCTTTCTGTAACAGTTTTTCTGTAACCAAGTCTTCCACCTCTGATCTCTGTAACAGTCATTCTATACTGTAGTCTCTAACCTCTGCTCTCTGTAACGGTCCTTCTGCACCCCAATTTTCAACCTCTTATTTCTGTAACAGTCCTTCTGAACCACAGTCTCCAACCTCTGCTCTCTGTAAGATCTTTCTGCACTCCAGTTTTCTAACTCTGCTCTTTCCTACATTCCTTCTACACCCTTGTCGCCAAACTCTGCTTTCTATAAGGGTCCTGCGGCACCACAGTCTACAAACTCTGTTCTCTGCAACAGTCCTTCTGCTCCCAAGTCTCTAATATCTGCTCTCTGTAACAGTCCTTCTGTACCGCATTCACCAAACTCTGCTCTCTGTAACGGTCCTTCTGCAACCCAGTCTCCAAACTCTGCTTTCTGTATCAGTCCTTCTGAACCCCATTCTCCAACCTCTGCTCTCTGTGTCTATCATTCTTCACCTCAGTCCCCAACCTGTGCTTTCTGTAACAGTCTTTCTGTAACCAAGTCTCCCACCTCTGATCTCTGTAACAGTCCTTCTATACCGTAGTCTCTAACCTCTGCTCTCTGTAACGGTCGTTCTGCACCCCAATTTCCAACCTCTGCTTTCTGAAACAGTCTTTCTGCACCTCAATCTTTAAACTCTGCTCTCTGTAACAGTCCTTCTATATCTCAATCTCCAACCTCTGCTCACTGTAACAGTACTTCTGCACCTCAGTCTGAAACCTCTCCTCTCCATGATCCTACTGCACCCCAGTCTCCAAACACTGCTCTCTGTAACAGTCCACCTGCACCTTAGTCTCAAAACTCTGCTCTCTGTAAGATTCTTAAGCAACCCTTTCTTCAAAATCTGCTCTCTGTACCAGTCCTTCTGCACCACAGTCTCCAACCTCTCCTTTCTGTAACAGGCCTTCTGCACGGAAGTCTCCAAATCTGCTCTCTTATGCAGGCCTTCTCCACGCAAGTCTCCAAACTCTGCTCTCTGGAACCATCCTTCTGCACCCCAGTCTTTAACCTCTGCTCTCTGCAATGATCCTACTGCACCCTAGTTTCCAATCTCTGATCTCTACAACAGTCCTTCTGCACCTCAGTCTCTAAATTCTGCTGTCTGTAAGATCCTTCTGCACCACTGTCTCCAACCTCTGCTTTCTGTAACCTTCCTTCTTCACCCCAGTCTTCAACCTCTGCTTTCTGTATCAGTCCTTCTGAACCCCAGTCTTCAACCTCTGCTCTCTGTGTCTATCCTTCTTCACCTCAGTCTGCACCCTGTGCTTTCTGTAACAGTCCTTCTGCACCCAAGTCTCCCACCTCTGCTCTCTGTACCAGTCCTTCTATACCGTAGTCTCCAAACTCTGCTCTTTGTAACGGTCCTTCTGCACCCCAATTTCCAACCTCTGCTTTCTGTAACAGTCCTTCTGCACCTCAGTCTCCAAACTCTGCTCTCCATAACAGTCCTTCTACACCTCAATCTCCAACCTCTGCTCTATGTAACAGTACTTCTGTACCTCAGTCTGAAACCTCTCCTCTCCACGATTTTTCTGCACACCAGTCTCCAACCACTGCTTTCTGTAATAGTCCACCTGCACCTTAGTCTCCAAACTCTGCTCTCTGTAAGATCCTTCAGCAACCCTTTCTTCAAAATCTTCTCTCTGTACGAGTCCTTCTGCATGCAAGTCTCCAAACTGCTCTCTGCAACGATCCTTCTGCACCCCAGTCTTTAAACTCTGCACTGTGCAATGATCCTAATGCACCCCAGTCTCAAAACTCTGATCTCTACAACAGTCCTTCTGCACCTCAGTCTTCAAATTCTTCCCTCTGTATGATCTTTCTGCACAGCTGTCTTACACCTCTGCTCTCTGTAACAGTCCTTCTTCACCCCAGTCTCTAACCTCTGCTCTCCGCAACAGTTCTTCTGCACCACAGTCTCCAAACTCTGCTCTCTCCAACAGTCCTTCGGCACCCTAGTTACCAACATCAGCTCTCTATTACAGTCCTTCTCCACCCCAGTCTCCAACCTCTGCTCTCTGTAACAGTCCTCCTGTACTGCAGAATCCAACCTCTGCTCTCTGTAACGGTCTTTCTGCACTCCAGACTCAAATGTCTGCTTTCTGTATCAGTCCTTCTGCAGCCCAGTCTCTAACTTCTGCTCGAAGTGTCCTTCTGCACTTTAATCTCTAACCTCTGCTCTCTGTAACATTCCTTCTGCACCCCAGTCTCCAACCTCTGCTATTGGTAAGAGTTCTATACCGCAGTCTTCAACCTCTGCTCTCTTTAATGGTCCTACTGCATCCCAATTTCCAAACTCTGCTTCCTGTAACAGTTTTTCTGCACCTAAATCTCCAAACTCTGCTCTTCGTAACAGTCCTTCTACACGCCAGTCTTCTACCTCTGCTCTCTGCAACAGTCCTTCTGCACCCCAGTCTCCAACATATGCTCTCTGCAACAGTCCTTTTGTACCTCAGTCTGAAAACTCTGCTGTCTGGACCGAACTTTCTGCATCCCATTCTCCTACCTCTGCTCTCTTTAAGAGTCCATTTACACCTCAGTCTCCAACCTCTGCTCTCTTTAGCAGTACTTTGGAACCTAAGTCTCCAAATTCTGCTCTCTTTAAGAATCTTCTGCACCGCTGTCTTCAACCTCTACTCTCTGTAACAGTCTTTTTGCACCCCAGTCTCCGACCTCTGCTCTCCGCAACAGTTCTTCTGCACCTCAGTCTCCAAACTGTGCTCTCTGCAACAGTCCTTCGGCACCCTAGTTACCAACATCAGCTCTTTTTTACAGTCCTTCTGCACCCCAGTCTCCAACCTCTGCTGTCTGTAACAGTTCTCCTGTACTGCAGAATCCAAACTCTGCTCACTGTAACGGTCTTTCTGCACCCCAGTCTCCAATCTCTGCTTTCTGTATCAGTCCTTCTGCACCACAGACTCCAACCTGTGCTCTCTATAACAGTCCTTCTGCACCCCACTCTCTAAAATCTGCTATCTGCAACAGTCCTTCTGCAACCCAGTCTTCAACTTCCACTCTCTGTGACAATCCTTCTGCACCTCAGTCTCCAAACTCTGTACTCTGCAACGTTTCTTCTGCACCTCAGTCTCCAACATATACTCTCTGTATCAGTCTTTCTGCACCTGATTGTTCAACCTCTTCTCTCTGTAGGATCCTTCTCTAACCCAGTCTCCAAACTCTGCTCTCTGTAACAGTCCTTCTTCACACCAGTCCCCAACCTCTGCTCTCTGTAACCATTCTTCTACACCCCAGTCTCCAAACTCTGCTCTCTCCAAGGATCCTTCTACACCTCACTCTCCAACTTCTGCTCTCTGAAATGATTCTTCTGCACCACAGTCTACAACCTCTGCTCTCTGCAACAGTCCTTCTACACACCAGTCTCCAACATCTGCTCTCTGCAACAGTCCTTCAGCAACTCAGTCTTAAAACTCTGCTCTCTGCAACGATCCTTCTGCAACTCAGTCTCCTACCTCTTCTCTCTGTAAGACCCTTCTGCAACCCAGTCTCCAAACTCTGCTCTCTGTAACAGTCCTTCTGCAGAATAGTTTCTAACTTCTGCTCACTGTAACAGGAATTTTGCAACCCAGTCTCGAAGCTCTGCTCTCTGTAACAGGCCTTCAGAACCCCAGTCCCCAAACTCTTCTCTCTGCAATGATTTTTCTCCACCCCAGTCTCCAACCTCTGTTCTTGGCACCAGTCCTTCTGCACCCTACTCACCAACATCTGCTCTCTGTAAGATCCTTATGCACTCCAGTCTCCAACTCTTCTCTCTGCAATGATTCTTCTCTATCCCAATCTCCAACCTCTGCTTTCTGCAACAGTCCTTTTTCACACCAGTCTCCAAACTCTGCTCTCTGTAAGATCCATCTAAACCCCATTTTCCAACCTCTGCTCTATGTAAAAGTTTTTCTGCACACCAGTCTCCAAACTCTGCTCTCTGTAACTGTCCTTGTTCACCTCAGTCTCCAAACTCTGCTCTCTGTAACAGTCCATCTGCACCTCAGTCTCTAAAATCTGGTCTCTGCAACGATCCTCCTGGACCCCAGTCTCCAACTTTTGCTTTCTGTCACAGTCTTTCTAAACCCCAGTTTGCAACCTCTTCTCTCTGCAACAGTCCTTCTGCACCCTAGTATTCAACTTCTGTTTTCTGTAACAATCCTTCTGCACCTCAGTTCCCAAACACTGACCTCTGCAATGGTCCTACTGTACCCCAGTCTATAGCCTCTGCTCTCTGCAATGATCTTTTTGCACCCCAGTCTCAAACCTCTGCTCTCTGCAACAGTCTTTCTGACATCAGTCTGAAAACTCTTCTCTCTGCAAGGATGCTTGTACACCACAGTCTTTAAATTCTGCTTTATGAAACAGTTATTCTGCAACTCAGTCTCAAACCTCTGCTCTCTGTAACAGTCCTTCTGCACCCCAGTCTCTATCCTCTGTTCTCTGTAAGATTCTTCTACACCCCAGTTTCCTAACTCTGCTCTCTGTAACATTCCTTTTTTACCCCAGTAACCAACCTCTGCTCTCTGCAACGGTCCTTGTGCACGACAATCTCCAACATCTGTTCTCTGCAACAGTCCTTCTTCACCCCAGTCTCCAACCTCTGCAATGGGTATCATTTCTCCTGCACCTCAGTCTCCAAACTCTGCTTTATGGAAGATCTTTGTGCAACCCCGTCTCCAAACTCTTTACACTGTAACAGTCCTTCTGCACCCCAGTCTCAAACCTCTGCTCTGTGCAACAGTTCGTCTGCACCGCAGTCTCCAAACTCTTGTCTCTGAAAGATCTTTCTGAACCCCAGTGTCCTAACTCTGATCTCCGTAACAGTCCTTCTTCACCCCAGTCTGCAACCTCTGCTCACTGTAACAATCCTTCTGCACCTCAGTCTCCAACATCTGCTCTCTGCAAAGGTCCTTCTGCACCCCATTCTCCAACCTTTGTTGTCTGCAAGAGTCCTTCAGCATGTCAGTCTCCAAACTCTGCTCCCTGCAAAAATCCTTCTGCACCCCAGTCTTCAACCATTGCTCTCAGCAACATTTCTTCTGCACCTCAGTCTCCAACCACTGCTCTATGTAAGATCCTCTGCCATCCAGTCTCCAAACTCTGCTCTCTGTAACAGTACTTCTGCACACTAATCTCCAACCTCTGCTCTGTGCAACAGTTCCTCTGCACCCCGCTCTTCAACCTCTTCTCTCTGTAAGATCATTCTGCACCCGAATCTCCAAACTCTGATCTCTGTATCAGTCTTTTTTGACTTCAGTCTCCAATCTCTGCTCCCTGCAACAATCCTTATGCACCCCAGTCTCCAATTTCAGCTCTCTGCAACAATTCTTCTGCATCCCAGTATTTAACATCTACTCTATGAAACAGTCTTTCTGCATTCCACTCTCCAACCTCTGCACTCTAAAATAGTCCATCTGTACCCTGGTCTCCAAACTCTGCTCTCTGTAACAGTCCTTCTGTACTGCAGAAGGACTGTTACAGTCCTTAACCTCTGCTCTCTGTAAGGTTCATTCTGGACCCAAGTCTCCAACCTCTGCTTTCTGTATCAGTCCTTCTGCACCCAAGTCTCCAAACTCTGCTCTCTGTAACAGTCCTTCTGCATCTCAGTATTTAACATCTGCTCTCTATAACAGTCCTTCTGCACCCCAGTCTCCAAACTTTGCCCTCTGCAACAGTCCTTCTACAATACAGTCTTCAACCTCTGCTTTGTGTAACAGTCCTTCTGCAACCCGGTTTCCAATCTCTGCTCTCTACAACGATCCTTCTGCATCACCGTCTCCAACATCTGCTCTCTGCAACCGTCCTTCTGTACCCAAGTCTCCAACCTCTGCTCTCTGCAACGATCCTTCTGCACACCAGTCTCCAAACTTTGCTCTCTGCAATAATCCTACTGCACCCCAGTCGACAACCTCTGCTCTCTGTAACAATCCTTCTGCACCGCAGTCTCCAAACTCTGCTCTACGGAATATTTTTCTGCAACCCATTCTCCAAACTCTGCTCTCTGTAACAGTTCTTCTGTACCCAGTTTCCAAACTCTTCTGTCAGTAACAGCCTTCTGTACCCCAGTCTCCAACCTCTGCTTACTGTCACAGCCCTTCTGTACACAGTCTCCAAACTCTGCTCTCTGTAATAGCCTTCTGCACCCCAGTCTCCAAACTCTGCTCTCTGCATCAGTCCTTCTGCACCCCAGTCTCCATACACTGCTCTCTTTAACAGTCTTTCTGCATCTCAGTCTCCTAACTCTACTCTCTGCAACAGTTCTTCTGCACACCAGTCTCCAACGTCTTCACTCTGAAATTGTTATTCTCCACTCCAGTCTCCAACCTCTGGTCTCTGAAACAGTCCTCCTGTATTGCAGTCTCCAAACACTGCTGTCTGTAATGTTCCTTCTGCACCTCAGTCCCCAACCTCTGCTTTCTGTATCAGTGCTTCTGCACCCCAGTCTCCAAACTCTGCTATCTGCAACAGTCTTCTGCACCTCAGTCTCCAAATTCTACTCTCTGCAAAAGTCCTTCTGCACCCATGTCTCCAACACCTGCTCCCTGCAACAGTCCTTCTTCACCTGTTTCCAAACTCTGCTATCTGCAACAGTCCTTCTGCACACCAGTCTCCAAACTCTGCTCTCTGCAACAGTCTTTCTGAACCCAATTCTCCAACCTCTGCTCTCTTCAACAGTCCTTCTACACCCCAGTCTCCAACCTCTTCTCTTTTTAACGGTCCATCTGCTACTTAATTGCCAACCTGTGCTTTCTGTAAGAGTCCTTCTGCACCCCAGTCTCCAAACTCTTCTCTCTGCAACGATCCTTCTGCACCTCAGTCTTCTACCTCTGCTCTCTGTAAAAGTTTTTCTGCACCTCAGTTTCCATTCTTTGCTCTCTTTAATGGTCCTTCTGAACAAAAGAATCCAATCTCTCCTCTCTGTAACAATCCGTCTGCACCTCTATGTCCAACGTCTGCTCTCTGTAACAGTCTTTTTGCACCCCAGTCTCTAAAATATGCTCTCTGTAACAGTCCTTCTATACCGCAGTCTCCAAACTCTACTCTCTATAACGGTCATTCTGCACCCCAATTGACAACATCTGCTTTCTGAAACAGTTCTTCTGAACCTCAGACTCCAACCTCTGCTCTCTGTAACAGACATTCTAAGCCTCAGTCTGAAAACTCTGCTGTCTGCAACAATCCTTCTAAACCCCAGTCTCCAAACTTTGCTATGTGTAACAATCCTTCTGCACCCCAGTCTCCAACATTTGCTCTCTGTAACAGGTCTTCTGCAACTCACTCACCAAAGTCTGTTCTCTGTAACAGGCCTTCTGCACCCCATTTTCCAACCTCTTCTCTCTGCAACAGTCCTTCTGTACCCCAGTCTCCAACCTCTGCTCTCTGAAAGATCCTTCTGCACCCCGTTTTCCAAACTTTGCTCTCTGTAACAGTCATTCTGCACCTCAGTCTCCAACCTCATTTCTCTGCAACGGCCCTTCTGAACCCCAGTATCCAACCTCTCTTCTCTGAAGCAGTCATTCTGCACCCCAGGCTACAAACTCTGCTCTCTGTAACAGTCTTTCTGCACCCCAGTCTCCAATCTTTACTTTCCGTATCAGTTATTCTGCACCCCAGTCTAAAACCTCTGCTCTCTGTAACAGTCCTTCTGAACCTCAGTCTCCAACCTCTGCTCTCTGCAACAGTCCTTCTGCAATCCAGTCTCCAAACTCTGCTCTCTGCAAAAATTTTTCTACACACCATTCTCCAACATCTTCTCTCTGCAACGATCCTTCTGAATCCCAGTCTCCAATGTCTGCTCTCTGCAACAGTCTTTCTCAACCCCAATCTCCAACCTCTGCTCTCTGCAACATCTCTCCTGCACCTAGTCTTTAAACTGTGCTCTCTGTAACTATCCTACTTCACCCCGGTCTCCAAACTCTGCTCTCTGTAGCGACCTTCTGCACCTTATTCTCCAACCTCTGCTTTCTGCAATGATCCTTCTGCACCACAGTCTCCAACGTCTGTTTTCTGCAAAAGTGCTTCTGACCCCAGTCTCCAGCCTCTGCTCTCTGTAGTATCCTTCTGCATCCCAGTTTCCAAACTCTGCTCTAGGTGACATTCCTTCTGCATCCCAGTCTTCACCCTATGTTTTTTTTAATGGTATTTCTGTACTGCAGTCTCCAATAAATCTCTGCTCACTGCAATATTTCTTCTGCACCCCAGTCTCCAAACTGTGCTCTCTGTAACTGTCTTTCTGACCCCAGTCTCCAATGTCTGCTCTCTGCAACAGTCCTTCTCCACCCCAATCTCCAACCTCTGCTCTCTGCAACATTTCTTCTGCACCTAGTCTTTAAACTGTGCTCTCTGTAACTATCCTACTTCACCCCGGTCTCCAAACTCTGCTCTCTGGAGCGACCTTCTGCACCTTATTCTCCAACCTCTGCTTTCTGCAATGATCCTTCTGCACCACAGTCTCCAACGTCTGTTTTCTGCAACAGTGCTTCTGACCCCAGTCTCCAGCCTCTGCTCTCTGTAATATCCTTCTGAACCCCAGTTTCCAAACTCTGCTCTAGGTGACATTCCTTCTGAACCCCAGTCTTCACCCTATGTTTTTTTTAATGGTATTTCTGTACCACAGTCTCCAATAAATCTCTGCTCACTGCAATATTTCTTCTGCACCCAAGTCTCCAAACTGTGCTCTCTGTAACTGTCTTTCTGACCCCAGTCTCCAACCTCTGCTCTCTGTAACGATCCTTCTGCACCTCAGTTTTCAACCTCTGCTCCCGGCAACGATCCATCTGCACCCCAGTTTCCAAACTCTGCTCTCTGTTACAATCCTTCTACACTTCAGTCTCCAACCTCTTCTATCTGTACCAATTTTTCTTTACCTCAGTCTCCAACCTTTTCTCTCTTTAACAGTCTTTCTGAACCTCAGTCTCCAATATCTGCTCTCTGCAACAGTCGTTCTGAACCCCAGTCTCCAACCTTTGCTCTCTATAACAGTTCTTCTGCACCCCAATCTCGAACCTTTGGTCTCTGTAACAATCCTCTGCACCAAAGTCTCCAACGTCTGCCCTCTGTAACAGTCCTTCTGCACCCTAGTCTCAAACATCTGCTCTCTACAAAGGTTCTTCTGCACCAAAGTCTCAAAACTCTGCTCTCTCTAACAGTCTTTCTGTACCGCAGTCTCCAACCTCTTCTCTCTATAACTGCCTTTCTGAACACCAATTGCCAACTTCTGCTTTCTGTAACAGTCCTTCTGCACCTCAGATTCAAACCTGTGCTCTCTGTAACAGTCCTTCTAAGACTCAGTCTGAAACCTCTGCTCTCTGCAAAGATCTTTCTGCACCCCAGTCTCCAAAATGTGCTTTCTGTAACAATCCTTCTGCACCGCAGTCTCCAACCTCTGCTTTCTGCAACAGTCTTTCTACACCCCAGTCTCCAAACTCTGCTATCTGCAACAGTCCTTCTGCACCCCTGTCTCCAAACGCTGCTATCTGCAACAGTCCTTCTACACCCCAGTCTCCAAACTCTGCTATCTTTAACAATCTTTCTGCACCTCAGTCTCCAAACACTGCTCTCTACAACGATCTTTCTTAACCTCAGTCTCTAACCTCTACTCTCTGTAACAGTCCTTCTGTACCTCAGTCTCCAAAATATTCTCTGTGTAAGATCCTTCTGCAACCCAGTCTGTAAACTCTGCCCTCTGGAAGAGTCCAACTGCACACATTCTCCAAACTCTGCTCTCTGCAACAGTTCTTCTGCACCCCAGTGTCCAACTTATGCTCTCTGCAACAGTTCTACTGCACCTCACACTCCAAGGTCTGCACTCTGTAACAATCCTTCTCCACACCAATCTCCAACCTCTGCTCTCTGTAACAGTCCTCCTGTAGTGCAATCTCCAAAATATGCTCTCTGTAATGCTCATTCTGCTAGCCAGTCTTCAACCTCTGTTTTCTGTATCAGTCCTTCTGCACCCCAGTCTCCAACCTCATCTCTCTTTAAAAGTCTTTCTGCACCTCAGTCTCCAAACTCTGCTCTCTGTCACAGTCCTTCTGCACCCAAGTCTCAAATCTCTGCTTACTGCAACAGTCCTTCAAAAACCCAGTCTCCAAACTCTGCTGTCTGCAACAGTTTTTCTGCACCCCAGTCTCCAAACTCTGCTATCTGCAACAGTCCTTCTGCACCCCAGTCTCCAAACTCTGCTCTCTTTAAGAATCTTTCTGCATCTCGGTCTCCAAACACTGCTCTCCACAACGGTCTTTCTTAACCTCAGTCTGTAAACTCTACTCTCTGTAACAGTCCTTCTGCACCTCAGTCTCCAACATATTATCTCTGTAAAATCATTCTGCAACCCAGTCTGTAAACTCTGCCCTCTGGAACAGTCCTTCTGCACACCTTCTCCAACCTCTGTTCTCTGTAACAGTCCTTCTGCACGCCGGTCTCAAACCTCTGCTCGCTACAACGATCCTTCTGCACCCCAGTCTCCAATATCTGCTCTCTGCAACAGTCCTTCTGCACCTCAGTCTGAAAACTCTGTTCTCTGCAACGATAATTCTGCACCCCAGTATCCAACCTCTTCTCTCTATAACAGTCCTGCTGTACCACAGTCTCCAAAATCTTCTCTCTGTAAGATCCTTCTGCAACCCTGTCTCCAAAGTCTGCTGTTTGTAACAGTCCTTCTGCACCCCAGGCTCCAAACTCTGCTCTGTGTAACAGGCCTTTTGCACTCCATTCTCCAAACTCTGCTGTCTGCAGCAGTCCTTCTGCACCGGAGTCTCCAAACTCTGCTTTCTGTATCAGTCCATCTGCACCCCAATCTCCAACCTCTGCTCTCTGTAACAGTCCTTCTGCACCTCAGTCTACAAACTCTTCTCTCTGCAACAGTCCTTCTGCAACCCAGTCTCCAATATGTGCTCTCCGCAACAGTCCTTCTGCACCAAAGTCTCCAAACTCTGCCTCTGTAACAGTCCTACTGAAAGGCAGTCTCAAGCCTCTACTCTCTGCAACAGTGCTTCTGCACACAAATCTCAAACCTGTGCTCTCCGCATTAGTTCTTCTACACCCCATGTCAAGCCTCTGCTCTCTGCAGCAGTTTCTCTGCAACCCAGTCTACAACCTCCGCTCTCTATAACGATCCTTCTGGACCTCATTCTCTGAACTCTACTTTTTGTAAAAGTACTTCTGCACCCCTTCTCCGAACTCTGCTCTCCGTGACAGGCCTTCTACACCCCAGTCTCCGACCTCTTTTCTGTATAACAATCCTTCTTCACCCAGTCTCCAACCCCTGCTCTCTACAACGATCCTTCTGCACCCCAGTCTCCAAACTCTGCTCTCTGCAATAGTCCTTTGGCACCCCAGTTTCCAACATGGGCTCTCTGCAATAGTCCTTCTGCACCTCAGTCTGAAAACTCTCTTCTCTGCCACAGTCCTTCTTCACCCCGTCTCCAACCTCTGCTCTCTGTAACAGGCCTTTTGCACCCCATTCTCCAACCTCTGCTCTCTGTAATAGTGCTTCTTCACCTCAGTCTAAAAACTCTGCTCTCTACAACAGTCCGTCTACACCCCCGTCTCCAAACTCTGCTTACTGTATCACACCATCTACACCACAATTTCCAACATCTTCTCTCTCTAAGAGTCTTTCTGCACCTCAGTCTACAAAGTCTGCTCTCTGCAACAGTCCTTCTGCACCCAAATCTCCAACATCTGCTTTCTGCAACAGGCTTTCTGCACCAAATCTCCAACCTCTGCCTCTGAAACAGTCCCTCTGCAACCCAGTCTCCAACATCTGCTCTCTGTAACAATTTTCCTGCACCTCAGTCTTCAACCTCTGCTCTCTGCAACGGTCCTTCTGCACCTAAGTCTCCAAAAACTACTCTCTGTAAATGTACTTCTGAACCCCTCGTAAAAACTCTGCTCTCCGTAACATGCCTTCTGCACCCAGGTCTCCAACTTCTGTTCTTTATAACAGTCCTTGTGAACCTAAGTCTCAAAATTTTGGTCTCTACAATGATCCTTCTGCACCCCAGTGTCCAACTTCTGCTCTCTGCAACAGTCCTTTTGCACCTCAGTCTTCAAACTCAGCTCTCTGCATCAATCCTTCTGGACCTCAGTCTTGAAACTTTACTCTCTGTAACATTCCTTCTGCACCCCAGTCTGAAACTTCTGCTGTCTGCAAAGATCTTTCTGCACATCAGTCTCCAACATGTGCTCTCTGCAGCAGTGCTTGTAAACACCAGTCTCCAAACTCTGCTCTCGGCAACAGACCTTCTGCACCCGAGGCTCCAACTTCTGTTCTCTGTAACAATCCTTCTTCACCTCAGTTACCAAACCCTGATCTATGCAATGGTCCTTCTGCACCACAGTCCCCAAACTCTGCTGTCTGTAACAGTCCTGCTGCACCTCGGTCTACAACCTCTGCTCTTTGTAAGATCCTTTTGCAACCTTGTCTAAAAACTCTGCTCTCTCTAGGAGTTCTTCTGCAACCCAGTCTCCAACCTCTGCTCTCTGTAAAAGGCCTTTTGCACCCAAATCTCCCACCTCTACTCTCTGTAACAGTCCTTTTGCACCTCAGTGTCCAAACTCTGCTCTTTGCAACAGTCCTTTTGAACCTCAGTCTTCAAACTCAGCTCTCTGCATCGATCCTTCTGGACCTCAGTCTCGAAACTCTACTCTCCGTAACACTCCTTCTGCACCCCAATCTCAAACCTCTGCTGTCTGCAAAGATCCTTCTGCAAACCAGTCTCCAACATCTGCTCTCTGCAACAGTCCTTTTGCACACCTGTCTCCAACCTCTTCTCTCTGCAACCGTCCTATTGCAACTGAGTCTGAAAACTCTATTATCTGCAACGATCCTTCCCCAGTCTTCAAACTCTGCTCTCTGTAATACTCCCATTGCACCTGAGTCTCGAAACTTTGCTCTCTGTAAGATCCTTCTGCAACCCTGACTACAAACTCTGCTCTCTGTAACAGTCGTTCTGCACCCCAGTCTCCAACCTCTGCTCTCTGCAACAGTGCTTGTAAACCCCAGTCTTCAAACTGCTCTCTGCAATAGTCCTTCTGCACCCCAGGCTTCATCTTCTGTTATCTGTAACAATCCTTTTTCACCTCAGTTACCAAAATCTGATCTCTGCAATGGTCCTTCTGTACCACAGTCTCCAACCTCTGCTTTCTGTAACAATCTTTCTGCACCCCAGTCTCCAGACTCTACTCTCTACTACAATCCTTTTTCAACCATTGTCCAACCTCTGCTCTCTGCAAAATCTATCTGCAACCCAGTCTCCAACATCTGCTCCCTGCAACAGTCCTTCTGCACCTCAGTCTGACAACTCTGCTCTCTGCAACGATTCTTGTGCACCACAGTCTCCAAAATCTGCTTTCTGTAATAGTCTTTCTGCACATCAGTCTCCAACCTCTGCTCTCTGTAATATTATTCTGCAACCCAGTTTCCAAATTTTGCTCTCTGTAATATTCCTTCTGCTCCCCAGTCTCCAAACTCTGCTCTCTGTAACATTCCTTCTGCACACCAGTCTCCAAAATCTGCTCTCTGCAATGATCCTTTTTTACCCCAGTCTTCAACATGTGCTCTCTGCAAAAGTCCTTCTGCTCCCCAGTCTTCAACATCTGCAGTCTACAAAAGTCTACCTGAAGCTCAGTGTGAAAACTCTGCTCTCTGCACCGATCCTTGTGCACCCCAGTCTCCCAAATATGCTTTCTGTAACAGTCCTTCTTCACCTCAGTCTCCAAAATATGCTGTCTGTAACAGTGATTCTGCACCCCAGCCTCCAACCTCTACGCTCTGTAAGATCCTTTTGCACCCCAGTTTCCAAATCTGCTCTCTGTAACATTCCTTCTGCTCCCCAGAATCCAAACTCTGCTCTCTGTAACAGTTTTTTCTGTTGCCCAGTCTTTAACATCTGCTCTCTGTAACAGTCCTTCTGACCCGCAGCGCTTAACCTCTGCTGTCTGCAACGGTCCTTCTGCACCCCAGTCTCCAACCTCTCCTTTCTGTGTCATTCTTTCTGCACCAGAGTTTCCAGACTCTTCTCTCTGTAACATTCCTTCTGCACCTCTGTCTCCAACCTCTACTCTCTGCAACAGTTCTTCTGCACCCCAGTGTCCAACTTTTGCTCTCTGCAACAGTTCTACTGCACCCCACACTCCAAGGTCTGCACTCTGTAACAGTCCTTCTCCACACCAATCTCCAACCTCTGCTCTCTGTAACAGTCCTCCTGTAGTGCAGTCTCCAAAATCTGCTCTCTGTAACGCTCCTTCTGCTAGCCAGTCTTCAACCTCTGTTTTCTGTATCAGTCCTTCTGAACCCCAGTCTCCAACCTCATCTCTCTTTAAAAGTCCTTCTGCACCTCAGTCTCCAAACTCTGCTCTCTGTCACAGTCCTTCTGCACCCAAGTCTCAAACCTCTTCTTTCTGCAACAGTCCTTCTACACCCCAGTCTCCAAACACTGCTTTCTGCAACAGTTTTTCTGCACCCCAGTCTCCAAACTCTGCTATCTGCAACAGTCCTTCTGCACCCCAGTCTCCAAACTCTGCTCTCTGTAACAATCTTTCTGCACCTCAGTCTCCAAACACTGCTCTCTACAATGGTCTTTCTGAACCTCAGTCTCTAAACTCTACTCTCTGTAACAGTCCTTCTGCACATCAGTCTCCAACATATTCTCTCTGTAAGATCCTTCTGCAACCCAGTCTGCAAACTCTGCCCTCTGGAACAGTCCTTCTGCACACCTTCTCCAACCTCTGTTCTCTGTAACAGTCCTTCTGCATGCCGGTCTCAAACATCTGCTTGCTACAACGATCCTTCTGCACCCCAGTCTCCAATCTCTGCTCTCTGCAACAGTCCTTCTGTACCCCAGTCTCCAATATCTGCTCTCTGCAAAAGTCTTTCTGCACCTCAGTCAGAAAACTCTGTCCTCTGCAACGATAATTCTGCATCCCAGTCTCCAAAATCTTCTCTCTATAACAGTCCTGCTGTACCACAGTCTCCAAAATCTTCTCTCTGTAAGATCCTTCTGCAACCCTGTCTCCAAACTCTGCTGTTTGTAACAGTCCTTCTGCACCCCAGGCTCCAAACTCTGCTCTGTGTAACAGGCCTTTTGCACTCCATTCTCCAAACTCTGCTATCTGCAACAGTCCTTCTGCACCGGAGTCTCCAAACTCTGCTTTCTGTATCAGTCCATCTGCACCCCAATCTCCAACCTCTGCTCTCTGTAACAGTCCTTCTGGACCTCAGTCTACAAACTCTTCTCTCTGCAACAGTCCTTCTGCAACCCAGTCTCCAATATCTGCTCTCCGCAACAGTCCTTCTGCACCAAAGTCTCCAAACTCTGCCTCTGTAACAGTCCTACTGAAAGGCAGTCTCCAACCTCTACTCTCTGCAACAGTGCTTCTGCACAGAAATCTCAAACCTGTGCTCTCCACAACAGTTCTTCTACACCTCATGTCAAGCCTCTGCTCTCTGCAGCAGTCCTTCTTCAACCCAGTCTCCAACCTCCACTCTCTATAACAATCCTTCTGGACCTCATTCTTCAAACTCTACTTTTTGTAAGAGAACTTCTGCACCCCTTCTCCGAACTCTGCTCTCCGTGACAGGACTTCTACACCCCTGTCTCCGACCTCTTTTCTGTATAACAATCCTTCTGCACCCCAGTCTCCAACGTGTGCTCTCTGCAACAGTATTCTACACCCCAGTCTCCAAACTCTGCTCTCTGCAATAGTCCTTCTACACCCCAGTCTCCATACTCTGATAGCCCCAACGATGCTTCAGCACCCCAGTCTCCAACCTCTGGTCTCTACATCAGTTCTTTTACACCCCAGTCTCCAACCACTGCTCTCAGTAAAAGTTTTTCTGCAACCCAATCTCCAATATCTGCTCTCCGCAACAGTCCTTCTGCACCAAAGTCTCCAAACTCTGCCTCTGTAACAGTCCTACTGAAAGGCAGTCTCCAACCTCTACTCTCTTCAACAGTGCTTCTGCACACAAATCTCAAACCTGTGCTCTCCGCATCAGTTCTTCTACACCCCATGTCAAGCCTCTGCTCTCTGCAGCAGTCCCTCTGCAACCCAGTCTCCAAACTCTGCTCTGTATAACGATCCTTCTAGACCTTATTCTCCAAACTCTACTTTTAAGTACTTCTGCACCCCTTCTCCGAACTCTGCTCTCCGTGACAGGAATTGTACACCCCAGTCTCCGACCTCTTTTCTGTATAAAAATCCTTCTGCACCCCAGTCTCCAACGTCTGCTCTCTGCAACAGTATTCTACACCCCAGTCTCAAAACTCTGCTCTCTGCAACAGTCCTTCTACACCCCAGTCTCCATACTCTGATTGCCCCAATGATCCTTCATCACCCCAGTCTCCAACCTCTGGTCTCTACATCAGTTCTTTTACACCCCAGTCTCCAAACTCTGCTCTCAGTAAAAGTCCTTCTGTACCGCAGTCTCCAACTGCTCTTCTCTGTAAGGGTCCTTATGCACCCCAGTATCCAACCTCTGCTTTCTGTATCAGTCATTTTACACCACAGTCTCAAAACTCTGCCCTCTGTTACAGTCCTTCTGCAACTCAGTCTGCAACCTCTGTTCTCTACCAAAGTTCTTCTGCATCCCAGTCTCCATCCTCTGCTCTCTGCAAAAGTCCTTTTGCACCCAGGTCTCCAACATTTGCTCTCTACAACAGTACTTCTCCACCCAGTCTCCAAACTCTGCTCTCTATAACAGTCCTTCTGTACTGCATTTTCCAACCTCTGCTCTGTGTAATGGTACTTCTACACCCGAGTCTCCAACCTCTGCTTTCTGTAACAGTCCTTCTGCACCCCAGTCTCCAACCTGTGCTCTGAGTAACTGTCCCTTTGCACCTTAGTCTCAAACCTCTGCTCTCTGCTACAGTTCTTCTAGACCCCAGTCTCCAAACTCTGCTCTCTGTAACAATCCTTCTGCACCTCAGTCTCTAATTTCTGCTCACTGCAATGGTATTTCTGCACCTGAGTCTTCAACTTCTGCTCTGTATCAGTCCTGTACGCCTGTCTCCCACATCTGCTCTCTGTAACAGTCCTTCTTAACCTCTGTCTTCAACCTCTGCTCTGTGTAACAGTCCTTCTGCACCCCAGTGTCCCACATCTGCTCTCTGCAACGATCCTTCTGCATCCCAGTCTCCAAACTCTGCTCTACGTAACAGTCCTTCTGCACCTCAGACTCCAAACTCTGCTCTACGTAAGATCCTTCTGCAACCCAGTCTCCAAACTCTGTTCTCTGTAACAGCCCTTCTTCACCCCAGTCTCCAACCTCTGCTCTCTGTAACAGGCCTTCTGCACCCCAGTATCCAAACTCTGCTCTCTGTGACAATCTTTCTGAGCCTCAGTATCCAACCTCTACTCTCTGTAACAGTCCTTCTGCACCTCACTCTCCAACATCTGCTCTTTGTAAGCTTGTTCTGAAACCCAGTCTCGAAACACTGCCCTCTGTAACAGTCCTTCTGCATGCCTTCTCCCAACTCTCCTCTCCATAATAGGCCTTCTGCACCCCATTCTCCAAAGTCTGTTCTCTATAACAATCCTTCTGCAGCCCAGTCTCCAACCTCTGCACTCTGTAACAGTCCTGCTGCACCTCAGTCTACAATCTCTGCTCTCTGTAAGATCCTTCTGCAACCTTGTCTAAAAACTCTGCTCTCTGTAACAGTCCTTCTGACCTCATTCTCAAAACTCTGTTCTTTCAACACTCATTCTGCACCCCAGTTACCAAACTCTCTGCAACAGTCCTTATGCACCTAAGTGTCCAAACTCAGCTCTCTGTAAGATCCTTCTGAAACCCAGTCTCCAACCTCTGCTTTCTGAAATGGTCCTTCTGCACCCCAGTCTTCAAACTCTGATCTCTACAATAGTTATTCTGCACCCCAGTCTAAAACATCTGCTCTCTGTTACAATCCTGCTGTACCACAGTCTCCAAACTCTTCTCTCTGTAATGGTCCTTCTGTCACCCCAGTCTCCAACTTCTTCTTTCTGTATCAATCCTTCTACACCACAGTCTACAATCTCTGCTCTCTGTAACAGTTCTTCTGCACCTCATATCCAAACTCTGCTATCTGCAACAGTCCTTCTGCACCCCAGTCTCCAAAGTCTGCTTTCTGTAACAATCTTTCTTCACCTCAGTCTCCAAACACTGCTCTCTACAAAGGTCTTTCTGAACTTTAGTCTCTAAACTCTATTCTAGGTAACAGTCCTTCTGCACCTCAGTCTTCAACATTTTCTCTCTGTAAGATCCTTCTGCAACCCAGTCTGTAAACTCTGCCCTCTGGAACAGTCTTTCTGGACACCTTCTCCAACCTCTGATCTCTGTAACAGTCCTTCTGCACGCAAGTCTCAAACCTCTGCTCGCTACAACGATCCTTCTGCACCCCAGTATCCAATCTCTGCTCTCTGCAACAGTCCTTCTGCACCTCATTCTGAAAACTCTGTTCTCTGCAACGATAATTCTGCACCCCAGTCTTCAACCTCTTCTCTCTATAACAGTCCTGCTGTACCACAGTCTCCAAAATCTTCTCTCTGTAAGATCTTTCTGCAACCCTGTCTCCAAACTTTGCTGTTTGTAACAGTCCTTCTGCACCCCAGGCTCCAACCTCTGCTCTGTGTAACAGACCTTTTGCACTCCATTCTCCAAACTCTGCTGTCTGCAACAGTCCTTCTGCACCGGAGACTCCAAATTCTGCTTTCTGTATCAGTCCATCTGCACCCCAATCTCCAACCTCTGCTCTCTGTAACAGTCCTTCTGCACCTCAGTCTACAAACTCTTCTCTCTGCAACAGTCCTTCTGCAAACCAGTCTCTGCCAAAGGCCAATGTCTCGGCTTGGCACCAGAATCACGAGGCACTCACAGCTTTGTAGGTTCAAACAGCAATTCTTCATTCCAGCTCTCACACCACCTCCACACAGGTCCAGGGGCAATCGCGCTCTGCCGTCTCCCGCACAAACCACCTACTCCACGAGGCTCTCTCCAAATCCCATTTTAATCTCATTTTAATCTCATGAGAACTCAATGGGAACAAGCAACAGGAACACCCTAATCCCAGCAATAATCTTCAACTTCCAACTTCCCTAAAACCCATTATCTTAAACTGGCAACGCCTTAAACTCAAGGAGCCGGTTACTTCCTCAAACCTGATCAGCTCTAAACCCGGATCTGCCTTGGTCCTTGAGCAAGGTCACCTCATTAAAGCATGCATGCAATGTTCCATCAAATGTCCTCTACGCAGCATGGGGTACGCTTGGCAAGGAAATTTCGATGCGTCATTCCTACTTGGTAATGGCCCTCAGCAAGTCTCCAAACTCTGCTCTCCGCAACAGTCCTTCTACACCCCAGTCTCCATACTCTGATCGCCCCAACAATCCTGCAGCACCCCAGACTCCAACCTCTGGTCTCTACATCAGTTCTTTTACACCCCAGTCTCCAACTTCTGCTCTCTATAACAGTCCTGCTGCACCTCGGTCTACAATCTCTGCTCTCTGTAAGATCCTTCTGCAACCTTGTCTAAAAACTCTGCTCTCTGTAACAGTCCTTATTCACCTCAGTCTCCAACCTCTGCTCTTTTCTACAGTCCTTCTGCACCCCAGTCTCAAAACTCTTCTATCTGCAACAGTCCTTCTACACCCCAGTCTCCAAACTCTGCTCTCTGCAACGATCCTTCTGCACCCCAGTCTCCAACCTCTGCTCTCTGCTACAGTCCTTCTTCACCCCAGTCACAAAACAGTGCACTCTGAAACTGTCTTGCTGCACCCCAGTCCCCAACCTCTGCTCTCTGTAGCAATCCTTCTGAACCTCAGTCTTCAACCTCTGATCTCTGCATCGATCCTTCTTCACCACAGTCTCCAAACTCTGCTCTCTGCAACACTCCTTCTGCACCCCAGTCTCCAAGCTCTGCTCTCTGTAACAATTCCTCTGAACCCCAATCTCCAAACTCTGCACTCTGTGAAACTTCTTCTGCACCCCAGTCTCCATAATCTGCTCTCTGTAAGAATCTCTTTGCACCCCAGTCTCCAACCTTTCTTCTCGGTAAAAGTCCTTCTCCACCTCAGTCTCGAAGTTCTGCAATCTGTAACGGTCCTTCTGCTCCTGAGTCTCCGACCTCTGCTCTCTGTAACAGTCCTTCTGCACCCCAGTCTTCAACATCTGTTCTCTGCAACGATCGTTCTGCTTTCCAGGTTCCAACTTCTGCTCTCTGCAACGGTTTCTGCACCACAGTTTCCAACCTCTGCTCTTTGTAACAGTCCTTCTGTACCCCAGTCTCCAACCTCTGATCTAGGTAACAGTTCTACTGCACCCCAATCTCCAAACTCTTCTCTCTGTAACACTCATTCTTCTCCCCAGTCTCCACACTCTGATCTCTGTAACAATCCTTCTGGACCCCAGTTTTCAACCATTACTCTCTGAAACAGTCCTTCTGAAACTCAGTCTCCAAAATGCTCTCTGTAAGATCCTTCTGAAACCCTGTCTCGAAACTGTGCTATCTGTAACAGTGCTTCTGCATACCAGTCCCCAAACTCTGCTCCCTGTAACAGGACATCCGCACTCTTTAAACTCTGCACTCTACAAAAGGCCTTCTGCAACCCAGTCTCTGTAACAGTTCTTCTGCACACTAGTCTCTGACCTCTGCTCTTTGTAACAGGACTTTTGCATGACAATCTCCAACCTCTCATCTCTGTAACAGTCCTTTTGCACCTCAGTCTCCAACCTCTGCTCCCTGCAACAGTCCTTTTGCATCTCAGTCTCCAATCTGTGCTCTAAGCAACGATTCATCTGCACCTCAGTCTCCAAACTCTACTCTCTGTAACAGTCCTTCTGCTTCCCAGTCTCTAAACTCTGCTGTCTACAAAAATCCTTCTTCACCCCAGTATGCAACGTCTGCTCTCTGCAACAAACCTTCTGAACCCCAGTCTCCAACCTCTGCTCTCTGCAATGATCCTTCTGCACCCCAGTCTCCAACATCTGCTCTATGCAACAGTCCTTCTGCACCCCTGTCTCCAAACTCTACTCTGTGTAATATTCTTCTGCACCACAGTTTCAAAACTCTGCTCCCAGTAATATTTCTTCTCTACCCCAGTCTCCAACCTCTGCTTTCTGCAGCGGTACTGCTGCACCTGAGTCTCCAACCTGTGTTCTCAGTAACAGTTCTTCTTCTCCCCATCTCAAACCTCTTCTCTATAACACTCCTTCTGCACCTCAGTCTCCAACCTCTGCTCTCTGCAACAGTACTTCTGCACCCCTGTCTCCAACCTCTGATCTTTGTAAGATCCTTCTGCACCCTAGTCTCCAAACTATGCTCTCTGTAACAGTCCTTCTGGACCTCAGTCTCCAACATGTGCTCTCTGCAACAATCCTTCTACACCCAATTCTCTAACCTCTGTTCTCTGGAACAGTCCTTCTGTACCCTAGTCTCCAACGTATGCTCACTGTAACAGTCCTTCTACACTGCAGTCTCCAAACTCTGCTCTCTCTAAACGTCCTTCTGCACCACAATCTCCAACCTCTGCTCTCATTATCAGTATTTCTGCACCTCACTCTCCAAACTCTGCTCTCTGCGACAGTCCTTCTGCACCCCAGTCTCCAACCACTTATCTCTGCAACAGTTCTTCTGAACCCCAGTCTCCAATATCTGCTCTCTGAAATAGTCCTTCTCAACCCCAGTCTCCAACCTCTGCTCTCTGTAACAGGCATTTTGTACTGCGGTCTTTAAAGTCTGCTCTCTGTAATTTTCCTTCTTCACCACAGTCTCCAACCTCTGCTTTCTGCAACAGTCCTTCTCCACCCCAGTCTCCAAAATCTGCTCTCAGTAACAATCCTTCTGCACCTCAGTATCCATCCTCTTCTCTGTGTACGATCTTTCTGCAACCCAGTCTGCAAACTCTTCCCTCTGTAACAGTCCTTCTTCACCCTTTCTCCAAACCTTTCTCTCTGTAACAGGCATTCTGCACCCCAGTCTCCAACCTCTATTCTCTGTAACAGTCCTTCTGCACCCCAGTCTCAAACCTCTGCTCTCTACAACGATCCTTCTTCACCCCAGTCTCCAACGTCTGCTCTCTGCAACAGTCCTTCTGCACCAAAGTCTCCAAGAACTGCTCTCTGTAAGATCCTTAAGCACCCCAGTATCCAACCTCTGCTCTCTGTAACTGTCCTTCTGCACCCCATGCTCAAAACTCTGCTCTCTGTAACAGTTTTTCTATACAGCAGTCTCCAAACTCTGATCTCTTTAATGGTCCTTCTGCACCCCAATTTCCAACCTCTGCTTTCTGTAACAGTCTTTCTGCACCTCAATCCCAAAACTCTTCCCTCTGTAGCAGGCCTTCCGCACCCCAGTCTTAAAAATCTGCTCTCTCCAACGATTTATCTGCACCCCAGTCTCAAAACTCTGATCTCTGCAAAAGTCCTTCTGCACCTCAGTCTCCAAATTCTGCTCACTGTAAGATCCATCTGAATCCCAGTCTCCAACTTCTGCTCTCTGCAACAGTCCTGCTGCACCAGAGTCTCCAACCTCTGCTCTCTTTACCAGTTATTCATCAACCCAGTCTTCAAACTCTGCTCTCTGTAACACTCTTTCTGCACCTCAGTCTCCAACCTCTCCTCACTGTAACAGTCCTTCTGCACCACAGTCTCCAAACTCTGCTCTCTGTAATATTCCTTCTCCAATTTACTCTTTAACCTCTGCTTTCTGCAAGTGTCCTGTGGCACCCCAGTCTCTAACCTCTGTCCTCTTAAACAGTCCTTCTGCTCCCCAGTCTCCAACATCTGCTCACCGTAATGGGCGTTTAGAGTTCTTCAAACTCTGCTTTCTGTATTAGTCCTTCTGAACCTCAGTCTCAAACCTCTGCTCTCTGTATCTATCCTTCTGCACCTCAGTCTCCAACCTATGCTCTCAGTAACAGTTATTCTATACCGTAGTCTCCAAACTCTGGTCTCAGTAAGTGTCCTTCTGCACCCCAATTTTCAACCTCTGCTTTCTGTAACAGTCCTTCTGCACCTCAGTCTCCAAACTCTGGTCTTTATAACAGTCTTTGTACACCTCAGTCTCCAAACTCTGCTCTCTGTAACAGTCCATCTGCACCTCAGTCTCCAAACTCTGCTCTCTGTAAGATTCTTCAGCAACCCAGTCTCCAAACTCTGCTCTCTATAACAGTCCTTCTGCACCCCAATCTCCAACCTTTCCTCTCTGTAACAGGCCTTCTACACGCCAGTCTCCAAACTCTACTCTCTGTATCAGGCCTTCTGCACCCCAGTCTCCAACATCTGCTCTCTACAATGATCCTACTGCAACCAGGTCTTTTACATCTGATCTCTGAAATAGTCCTCCTGCACCTCAGTCTCCAAATTCTGCTCTCTGTAAGATCCTTAAGTACCCCAGTATCCAACCTCTGCTCTCTGTAACAGTCTTTCTGCTTCCGAGTCTCCAACCTCTGCTCTCTGTAACAGGACTTCCGCACCTCAGTCTCCAACATCCTCTCTCTGCAACAGTCCTTCTGCACCCCAGTCTCCTACCTCTGCTCTCTGTAACAGTCCTTCTAAACCTCATTCTCCCAACTCTGCTATCCGTAAGATCCTTCTGACACCCAGGCTTTAAACTCTGCACTCTGTAACAGTCTTTTTGCACCCCAGTCTCCAAACTCTGCTCTCTGTAACATTTCTTCTGCACCCCAGTGTCCAACCTTTGCTCTCTGCAATAATCCTACTGCACCCCAGTTTCCAACCTCTGATCTCTACAAGAGTCCTTCTGCACCTAAGTCTCCAACTTCTGCTCTCTGTAAGATTCTTCTGCACACCTGTCTCCAAGCTCTGCTTTTTTCAATGATCCTTCTGCACCCCATTCTCCAACCTCTACTCTATGTAACAGGACTTCTGCACTTCAGTCTCCAATCACTGCTCTCTGCAACAGTCTTTCTGCACCACAATGTCCAAACTCTGGTCTCTGTAAGATCCTTCTGCACTTCAGATTCTAAACTCTGTTCTCTGTAACATTCATTCTCTTCCCCAGTCTTTATCCTCTGCTTTGTGCAAGTGTCCTGC
>NW_027522587.1:0-51361 GCF_052094955.1 Ictidomys tridecemlineatus
ACCGTTGCTGTGAGAAGAGATTGGAGCCTGGGGAGATGAAGGATCGTTGCAGAGAGCAGATGTTGGAGACTGGGTTGTAGAAGGACTGTTAAAGAGAGCAGAGTTTATAGACTGAGGTGCAGAAGGTCTTTTACAGAGAGCAGAATTTTGAGATGAGCTGCAGAAGGATCGTTACAGAGAGCAGAGGTTGTAGAGTGTGTTTCAGAAGGACTGATAAGAGATCAGATTTGGAGACTGGGGTTCAGGAGGATCGTTGCAGAGAGCAGAGGTTGGAAACTAATGTGCAGAACGATCGTTACACAGAGCAAATTTTGGTTACTGGGGAGTAAAAGCACTGCTGCAGAGAGCCGAGGTTGGAGACTGAGGTGCAAAAGAACTGATACAAAGAGCAGATGTTGGAGACTGGGGTGCAGAAGGACTGTTACAGAGAGCAGCATTAGGAGAATGCGTGGCACAAGGATCTTACAGAGAACAGAGGTTGGAGACGGAAGTGCAGAAGGACTTTTACAGAGAGTAGAGGGTGGAGACTGGGGTGCAGAGGGAGTGTTACATAGAGCAGAGTTTGGAAACTGGGGTGTATAAAGACCGTTGCTGTGAGAAGAGATTGGAGCCTGGGGAGATGAAGGATCGTTGCAGAGAGCAGATGTTGGAGACTGGGGTGTAGAAGGACTGTTAAAGAGAGCAGAGTTTATAGACTGAGGTGCAGAAGGTCTTTTACAGAGAGCAGAATTTTGAGATGAGCTGCAGAAGGATCGTTACAGAGAGCAGAGGTTGTAGAGTGTGTTTCAGAAGGACTGATAAGAGATCAGATTTGGAGACTGGGGTTCAGGAGGATCGTTGCAGAGAGCAGAGGTTGGAAACTAATGTGCAGAACGATCGTTACACAGAGCAAATTTTGGTTACTGGGGAGTAAAAGCACTGCTGCAGAGAGCCGAGGTTGGAGACTGAGGTGCAAAAGAACTGATACAAAGAGCAGATGTTGGAGACTGGGGTGCAGAAGTACTGTAGCAGAGAGCAGAGGTTGGAGACTGGGGTGCAGAAAAACTGTTGCAGAGAGCAGAGGTTGGAGACTGGGGTGCAGAAGGACTGTTGCAGAGAACAGAGTGTGGAGACTGGGGTGCAGAAGAACCTTTGCAGAGAGCAGAGGTTGGAGACTCAGGTGCAGAATGATTGTTACAGGGAGCAGAAGTTGGAGACTGGGGTGCAGAAGGACTGTTGCACAGAGCAGAGGTTGGAGACTGAGGTTAAGAGATATCCTTGCAGAGAGAAAAGGTTGGAGACTGGGTGCAGAAGGCCAGTTACAGAGAGCAGAGTTTGGAGATTGGGGTGCAGAAGGCGTGTTAAAGAGAGCAGAGTTTGTAGACTGAGGTGCAGTAGGACTGTTAAAGATAGCACAATTTCGTGACTGGGTTGCACAAGGATATTACAGAGAGCATTTTGTAGACTGAGGTTCAGAGGGACTGGGGTGCAGAAGAACCTTTGCAGAGAGCAGAGGTTGAGGACTCAGGTGCAGAAGGATTGTTACAGGGAGCAGAAGTTGGAGACTGGGGGGCAGAAGGACTGTTGCAGAGAGCAGAAGTTGGAGACTGAGTTGCAGAAGAATCGTTGCAGAGAGAAGAGGTCGGATACTGGGGTTCAGAAGGCCTGTTACAGAGTGCAGACTTTGGAGACTGAGTTGCAGAAGACCTGTTACAGAGAGCAGATGTTTGAGACTGGGGTGCAGAAGGATTGTTACAGATATCACACTTTGGAGACTGGGGTCTAGAAGGATTGTTGCAGAGAGCAGAGTTTTCAGACTGAGGCTTAGAAGGACTGTTACAGAGAGCAGAGGTTGGAGTCTCAGGTGCAGAAGGACTGTTTCAGAAAGCAGAGGTTGGCAATTGGGTTGAAGAAGTACCCTTATAGAGAGCAGAGTTTGGAGACTGCGGTATAAAAGGACTGTTACAGAGAGCAGAGGTTGGAGACTGGGGTGTAGAAGGAGCATTAAAGAAAGCAAATGATGGAGACTGAGATGCAGAAAGACTTTTAGAGAGAAAAGGGTTTGGAGACTTATGTGCAGAAGGATCATTGCAGAGAGAAGAGTTTAAAAACTGGGGTGCAGAAGGACTGTTACATAAAGCAGGGGTTGGCAATTTGGGAGCAGATGGACCGTTACAAAGAGAAGAGGTTGGAGTCTGCGATGCAAAATGACTTCTACAGAGAGCAGAGTTTGGGGACTGGATAGAAGAAGGATCGTTTCAGAGTGCAGATGTGGAAGACTGGGGTGCAGAAGGACTGTTACAGATAGCACAGGTTGGAGACTGGGGTGCAGAAGAAATGTTGCAGAGAGCAGATATTGGAGACTTGGGTGCAGAAGGACTGATACAGAGAGCAGAGTTTGAAGATTGGGGTGCAGAAGGAGCGTTACAGATTGCAGATGTTTGATACTGAGGTGCAGAAGTACTTTTACAGAGAGGAGAGGTTAAAGACAGGGGTGTCAAAGGATTCTTACAGAGATCAGAGGATGGAGACTGGCGTGCAGAAGGAGTGTTACAGAGAGCAGAGTTTGGAGATTGGGGTTCAGAAGACCTGTTACAGAAAGAAGAGGTTGGAGACTGTGGTGCAGAAGGCCTGTTACAGAGAGTAGAGTTTGGACATGAGGTGCAGAAAGATCCTTACAGAGAGCAGAGGTTGGACACTGATGTGCAGAAGGACTGTTGCAGAGAGCAGAGCTTGGAGACTGGGGTGCAGAAGGACTGTTGGAGAGAGCAGAGGTTGGAGACTGGGATGCAGAAGGATCGTTGCAAAGAGCAAAAGTTGGAGACTGAAGTGCAGAAGGATCTCTACAGAGAGCAGTGTTTGGAGACTGGGGTGCAGTAGGATAGTTTCAGAAAGCACAGGTTGGAGACTGGGGTGCAGAAGAAATGTTGAAAAGAGCAGAGGTTGAAGACTTGGGTGCAGAAGGACTGTAGCAGAGAGCAGAGGTTGGAGACTGAAGTGTTGAAGGATCGTTGCAGAGAGGAGATGTTGGATACTGGGGTATAATAAGACGTTTTCAGAAAGCAGAGGTTGGAGACTGGGGTGCAGAAAAACTGTTGCAGAGAGCAAAAGTTGGAGACTGAGGTGCAGAAGGACTGTTACAGACAGCAGAGGTTTTAGACTGTGATGCAGAATAACTAATACGGAAAGTAAGGTTTGGAGACTGGGGTACAGAAGGACTGTTACAGCAAGCAGAGTTTGTAGCCTGGGGTGTAGAAGGACAGCTGCAGATAACAGAGGTTGGATACTGGGGTGCACAATGGACTTTGCAGAGAGATGAGGTTGTAGACTGAGGTGCAGAATGACTGTTACAGAGAGCCAAGTTTGGAGAATGGGGTGTAGAAGGATCTTACAGAGAGCAGACGTTGGAGACTGGGATGCATAAGGATTGTTGCAGTGAGCAGAGGTTGGAGATTGGGGTGTAGAAGGACTTTTTCAGAGAGCAGAGTTTGGAGACTGGGGTGCAGAAGGCCTGTTACAGAGAGCAGAGTTTGGAGACTGGTAGCAGGAGACCTGTTACAGAGAGCAGATGTTGGGGACTGGGGTGCAGAAGGACTGTTACAGAGAGCAAAGTTTGGAAATTAGGGTGCAGAAGGACCGTTATAGAGAGAAGAGTTTAGAAACAGTCATACAGAAGGATTGTTACAGAGAGCAGATTTGGAGACTGGGGTGCAGAAGGACCATTGCAGAGAGCAGATGTGGAAGACTGGGATGCAGAAGAATCGTTACAGAGAAGAGAGGTTGGAGACTGAGGTGCAGAAGGATCACTACAGAGAGCAGAGTTTGGAGACCGGGGTGCAGTAGGATAGTTTCAGGGAGCACAGGTTGGAGACTGGGGTGCAGAAGAAATGTTGCAGAGAGCAGAGGTTGGAGACTGGGGTGCAGAAGGACTGTAGCAGAGAGCAGAGGTTGGAGACTGGGCTGTAGAAGGACTGTTGCAGAGAGCAGACGTTGGAGACTGGGATACAGAAAGATCGTTGCTGAGAGCAGATGTTAGATACTGGGGTATAATAAGACGTTTGCAGAGAGCAGAGGTTGGAGACTGGGGTGCAGATGTGCTGTTGCAGAGAACAGAGTTTGGAGACTGAGGTTTAGAAGGACTGTTACAAAGAGCAGAGGTTTTAGAGTGGGGTGCAGAATAACGAATACAGAAAGTAGAGTTTGAAGACTGGAGTGCAGAAGGGCTGTTACAGAGAGCAGAGTGTGTAGCCTGGGGTGCATAAGGACAGCTGCAGAGAACAGAGGTTGGATACTAAGGTGCACAAGGGCCGTTGCAGAGAGATGAGTTTGGAGACTGAGGTGCAGAAGGACTTTTACAGAGAGCAGAGGTTGGAGACTGAGGTGTAGAAATATCGTTGCAGAGAGAAGAGTTTAGAGACTGGGGTGCAGAAGGACTGATACAGAAAACAAAGGTTGGCAATTGGGGAGGAGATGGACCATTACAAAGAGAAGAGGTTGGAGACTGGGTTGCAGAAGACCTGTTACAGTGAGCAGATGTTGGGGACTGGAGTGCAGAAGGATTGTTACAGATAGCACAGTTTGGAGACTGGGGTTTAGAAGGTTTGTTGCAGAGAGCAGAAGTTTCAGACTGAGGCTTGAAAGGACTGTTACAGTGAGCAGAGTTTGGAAATAGGGGTGTAGAAGGACTGTTATAGAGAGAAGAGGTTGAAGACTGCCGTACAGAAGGACTGTTAATGAGAGCAGAGTTTGGAGAACAAGGTGCAGAATGATCTTACAGAGAGCAGACTTTGGAGACTGGGATGCAGAAGGATCGTTGCAGAGAGCAGATGTGGGAGACTGGGATGCAGAAGGATCATTGCAGAGAGAAGAGGTCGGAGACTCAGGTGCAGAAAGATCGCTACAGAGAGCAGAGTTTGGAGACCGGGGTGCAGTAGGATAGTTTCAGAGAGCACAGGTTGGAGACTGGGGTGCAGAAAAAATGTTGCAGAGAGAAGAGGTTTGAGATTGGGTTGCAGAAGGTCTGTAGCAGAGAGCAGAGGTTGGAGACTGAAGTGCAGATGGACTGTTGCAGAGAGCAGAGATTTTAGACTAGGGTGCAGAATAACTGATACGGAAAGTAGAGTTTGGAGACTGGGTTGCAGAAGGACTGTTGCAGAGAGCAGATGTTGGAGAATGAGGTGAAGAATGATTGTTGCAGAGAGAAGAGGTTGGAGACTGTAGTGCAGAAGGCCAGTTACAGAGAGCAGAGATTGGAGACTGGGGTGCAGAACGCCTTTTACAGAGAGCAGAGTTTGGAGACTGGGGTGCAGAAGGATTGTTGCAGAGAGCACAGGTTGGAGACTGGGGTGCAGAAGGCCTGTTATAGAGAGCAGAGTTTGAAGACTGGGGTGCAGAAGGCCTGTTACAGAGAGCAGAGTTTGGGGACTGGGGTGCAGAAGACTGTTACAGAGAGCAGCGTTTGGAGAATGGGTTGCAGAAGGATCTTACAGAGAGCAGAAGTTGGAGACTGAGGTGCAGAAGAACTTTTACAGAGAGTATAGGGTGGAGACTGGGTTGTAGAGGGAGTGTTACAGAGAGAAGAGTTTGGATATTGGGGTGCAGAAGAACTGCTACTGCGAGCAGAGGTTTGAAACAGGGGTGCACAAGGACTGATAGAGAGATCAGAGGTTGGAGTCTGGGGTGCAGAAGGATTGATGTAGAGAGCAGAGGTTCGAAACTAAGGTGCAGAAAGATCGTTGCACAGAGCAGATTTTGGTTACTGGGGTGTAAAATGAATGCTGCAGAGAGCAGAGGTTGGAGACTGAGGTGTAAAAGGACTGATACAGAGAGCAGATGTTGGAGACTGGGGTGCAGAAGTACTTTAGCAGAGAGCACAGGTTGGCGACTGGGATGCAGAAGGACTGTTGCAGAGAGCAGAGGTTGGAGACTGGGGTGCAGAAGGATCTTACAGAATGCATTTTGTAGACTGAGGCTCAGAAGAACTGTTACAGAGAGCAAATTTGGAAACTCATGTGCTGAAGTATTTTTGCAGAGAGCCGAGTTTTCAGACTGAGGTGCAGATGGACTGTTTCAGAGAGCAGATGTTGGATCCTGGGGTGCAGAAGGACTGTTACAGAGAGCAGAGTTTGGAGACTGGGGTGCAGAAGGTTCGTTGAAGGGAGCATAGGTTAAAGCCTGGGGTGCAGAAGGCCTGTTACAGAGAGCAGAGTTTGAAGACTGGGGTGCAGAAGGACTGTTGCAGAGAGCAGAGATTGGAGACTGGGGTGCAGAAAGACTGTTAAAGAGAGCAGAGTTCAAAGACTGAGGTGAAAAAGGATTGGTACAGATAGGAGAGGTTTGAGACTCAAGTGTATAAGGACTGTAACAGAGAGCAGAGGTTGGAAACTGGGGTGCAGAGGGATCGTTGCAAAGATCAGAGTTTGGAAACTGAGGTGCAGAAGGATCGTTGCAGAGAGCAGAGTTTGGAGACTGAGGTGAAGAAGGATCGTTAAAGAGAGCAGAGGTTGGAGACTGGGGTCAGAAAGACAGTTACAGAGAGCACAGTTTGGAGACTGGGGTGCAGAAGAAATGTTGCAGTGAGCAGAGGTTTATTGGAGACTGCGGTACAGAAGTACCGTTACAAAGAGCAGAGGGTGGAGACTGGGGTGCAGAAGGAATGTCACCTAGAGCATAGTTTGGAAACAGGGGTCCAGAAGGATTTTACAGAGAGCAGAGGCTGGAGACTGGGATCAGAATCACTGTTGCAGAAAACAGACGTTGGAGACTGGAGTGCAGAAGGATCCTTGCAGACAGCAGAAGTTGGAGACTGAGGTGCAGAAGGATCGCCACAAAGAGCAGAGTTTGGAGACCAGGGTGTAGTAGGATAGTTACAGACAGCACAGTTTAAAGACTGGGTCCAGAAGAGATGTTGCAGAGAGCAGAAGTTGGAGACTGGGGTGCATAAGGACTGTAGCAGATAGCAGAGGTTTGAGACTGGGGTGCAGAATGACTGCTGCAGAGAACAGAGGTTGGATACTGGGGTGCAGAAGGACCGAAGCAGAGGGATGAGGTTGGAGACTGAGGTGCAGAATGACTGTTACAGAGAGCAAAGTTTGGAAAATGGTGTGCAGAAGGATCTTACAGAGAGCAGAGGTTGGAGACTAGGATGCAGATGGACTGTTGCAGAGAGAAGAGGCTGGAGACTGGGGTGCAGAAGGCCTGTTACAGAGAGCAGACTTTGGTTACTGAGTTGCAGAAGACCTGTTACAGAGAGCAGTTTTTGGAAACTGGGGTGCAGAACAATTGTTACAGATAGCACAGTTTGGAGACTGGGGTTTAGACGGATTGTTGCAGACAACAGAGGTTTCAGACTGGGGCTTAGAAGGTCTGTTACAGAGAGCAGAGGTTGGAGTATGAGGTTCAGAAGAACTGTTTCAGAAAGCAGAGGTTGGCAATTGGGGTGAAGAAGGACCGTTATAGAGAGTAGAGGTTGGATACTGCGGTATAGAAGGACTATTACAGAGAGCAGAGTTTGTAGACTGGGGTGCAGAAAGACTGTTAGAGAGAGCAGACGTTGAACACAGAGGTGCAGACGGATAATTACAGAGAGCAGAGATCGAATACTGGTGTCCAGAAGGACCAATACAGAGAGTAAAGAATGGACATTGAGTTGCAGAAGGACTTTTACACAGAGCAGAGGTAGGAGACTGAGGTGCAGAAGGATTGTTGCAGAGAGAAGAGTTTGTAGACTGGGGTGCAGAAAAACTTTTACAGAAAGCAGAGGTTGGCAATTGGGGAGCAGATGGACCGTTACAAAGAGAAGAGGTTGGAGCCTGTGATACAAAAGGACTTTTACAGAGAGCAGAGTTTGGAGACTGGGTAGAAAAAGAATCATTGCAGAGAGCAGATGTTGGAATCTGGGGTGCAGAAGACTGTTACAGAGAGTACAGGTTGGAGGCTCGGGTGTAGAAGAAATATTGCAGAGAGCAGAGTTTGGAGACCTGGGTGCAGAAGGACTCATACAGAGAGAAGAGGTTAAAGACTGTGGTGCAGAAGGATCTTACAGAGAGTAGAGGTTGGAGACTGGGGTTCAGAAGGACTGTTGCAGAGAGCAGAGGTTGGAAACTGGGGTGCAGAAGGACTGTTACAGATAGCACAGTTTTGAGACTGGATTGCAGAAGGAACTTACAGAGATCATCTTGGAGACAGAGGTGCAGAAGAAGTGTTACAAGAGCAGAGGTTTAAGACTGGGGTGCAGAAAGATTGTTGCAGATACCAGCGTTTTCAGACTGAGGTGCACAAGTACTGTTGCAGAAAGTAGATGTTGGTCCTGGGGTGCAGATGGATCGCTGCAGAGAGCAGAGGTTGGAGGACTGAGGTGCAGAAGGACTGTTGCAGAGAGCAGTGGTTAGAGAACGAGGTGCAGAATGATCGTTTCAGAGAGAAGAGGTTGGAGACTGGGGTGAAGAAGCGTGTTACAGAGAGCAGAGGTTGGAGACTGGGGTGATGAAGGCCTGTTACAGAGAGCAGAGGTTGGAGACTGGGGTGCAGAAGGGCTGTTTCAGATATCACAGTTTTTAGACTGGTGTGCAGAAGGATATTATAGGGAGCAGAGTTTGGAGACTGAGGTGCAGAAGGACTGTTACAGAGTGCAGAGTTTGGAGACTTGGTCTCAGAATGACTGTTGCAGAGAGCAGAGTTTTCAGACTTAGTGTAGAAGGACTGCTTCAAAGAGTAGATGTTCGAGAGTGAGGTGCAGAAGGACTCTTTCAGAGAGCAGAACTTGGAGATTAAGGTAAAGAAGGATTGTTGCAGGGAGCAGAGGTTGTAGACTGGGGTGCAGAAGGCCTGGTACAGAGAGCAGAGCTTTGACACTGTGGTGCATAATGATTGCTGATAGCTGGTGAGCCTCCTTCTGGACACCTTCTTTTCCGCACAGTCCATCAGGACCTATCTCCTCACCCTGCTCTCTTTTGGCTTTCTGAGCACCTGTGACTTCCACAGTCACTCTAAGCCATGACTCCCAGGCCATTCTCCTGGGAACCTGTCCCGCTGGCTCCTGGAATCTTCTTGGGGAGACCCCGCAGGTACCCAGACTCCAGGCCCAACCTCCTTCCCTGCTTTTCTCTCCCCAGACACGCTCCTTCTCATTTTTTTTATATTTTAATGAGTGATCCCACTGCCACTCAGCTACCCCACTGACCAGGTGCCCTTTTGTGTCCTCGTAACCAGGACTTTAAAGTGCTTCACCCAGGGCTCCTCTTCAGAGCTTTTCCCCAAGCTCCAAATGTCACATCTTCAGTTACCAGATATTTAATTTTAATCTTGTTTTGGCACCTGATTACTCTCCCAGACTACATGAAGGTATTCTAACAAAAGCACATGGACTGTAGAGACTATTGTGGCCTAGAAATAAGGTATCCCTCCACCAAAACTCAGGGACAGCCACAGTAGAGTTGTTCAGAGGTGAAATGATTAGACTGTGAGACTTGTGACCTAATCTGTGGATCCATCCATTTTGTGGGTTAATTATCTGAAAGGCCCACTGTACTGAGAGGAGTGTGGGCAGGTGGAGTGTGGCTGGGGACATGCCCTGCAGAAGCACATCTTGTCCCCTGTGAACTGTCTCACCCTGTCTCCTCCCCCGCCCCAACCTTCTGGCTGCCATGATCTAGGGATGCTTAACCCCTTGTTTCCTTCCACCACGGCGTCCCACCTCATCTCAGGCTGGCAGCAATGGGTCAGCTGACCCCAGACCAAACCTCCAAGCCAGGAGGACAGAGTGCATCTCCCCCTCCAGGTTGTTCTGGTCAGGTTGTGGTAACTGTTGCAACCGTGGACTGACCCAGGGAGTAGGTGTTATGAGTGGATTGGACCCACAACCGTTTCCTAAATCCACAGATTCTGTCATTTTCAGAGCTCAAGCCATTTCCTTCTGGATGGCCTGTTTCCAGCCTGCCCTCACCTAGAATGTGGTCCACTAGTGATTATTGGGATTCTCCAGCCGTCCTGGTCCTGCCCATTTGCACACCACAGCTAGCTCCTAGGCAGCCAGACCCATGGAACTCCTGCTGCCCACGGAGCAGAGAAGAGAGATTTTCTGAGGACCCTGTTAGAAGTCCACTCTTATTTTTTTAAAGACTACACTCAGAGGGCATGTTTCAGGCAGTCCTTCACATGCGTCTTTGAGAAATCAGACTCACAATGATTTTTGTGATTCTCTGCCAGGATCCAATAACCACCGCTCTACTCCCTACTTCTCTGAGATCAACTTTTAGCTTCCACAAATAAGTGAAAAACTGCTATTTCTCTTTATGTGTCTGGCTTATTTTACTTAATATAATGTCTCCCATGAGCTAGTTTTAAATAGAAACTGCACAAAAATTCTTTTATGTCAGATTTAAATTTTATTCTGAAGAGATAATTTGAAATGGTCACATATGTTTATGTAGGAAAATGTTCATTAAAATATTTATAGGACTGGAGATGATCTGAATGTTTAGCCAAAGGGGAGAATTTAAGTTTATTTAAGAGAGATGTAAGTTTATCGATCATATCAATATATGCAGAAAAAGCATTTAACAAAATATAGCACCCCTACCTGTCAAAACAGTAGAAACACTAGGGACAGAAGGAACTTTGGAAAAGCATTGTAAAAGCTATCTATGCTAAACACAAGACAGCATCATTCTAAGTCGAGAAAGATTGGAAGCATTCACTCTAAAAACTGGAAGAAGACAGGGTGCCCCCTCTTTCACCACTTCTATTCAACTTCATCCTTGAAATTGCCAGAGCCATTGGACAAAAGAAAGAAATTAAAGGTATACAAATAGGTCAAGAAGAATTCAAATCTCACTCTTTGCTGATAGGATCATGTCATCTTCTTAAATTTTTTATTAGAGCATAATAGTTATACATAGAAGTTGGGTTGATTTGGAAAAGATTTTATGTGCATGGAATCTGATTTACTCCATTCAGTCCCCACCCCCCACCTCCCTCTTTTTCCCGCCCCCATTCTCCTTTCTCTACTGATCTTTCTTTGGGTCATTTATCTGTTAATTTCTCTCTGGTGCTTTCTACATATACATACAGATGCAGTCCCTTTTTTAGACTTCCATGTGCACATAACATGATCTGCGTAAAGACTTTTCACATTTCCTCCCTTCCCAAACCTCTCCTCCCTCTCATTCTCTTTCTACTCCACTGATCTTCCCTGTATACTTAAGATAGCCAGTCCAACCCCACTTCATTAACTTCTTCTCTATTTTGCTCTGGCCCTGATAATTTCAGCATTATACAGGAATAGTTAACTTCTGCCTTTTTGAACACAAAGATCAAGATTGATGTAAAATGAGAAAAACTCTACATTGGAAAACACTGAAGGAAACACCGACTGCTTCTGCAGATGATGACTCTGCTTTGTAATTTTTTTTCTTAACATTTGCAATGAAAATGAACTTCTCCAAAAATCCTATGTTTACATAAAAGGACAACAGGAGACAGAGATTACTGAGACAGTGAGAAATGACTTCACACCATGATGAGGTAGAATGGCTTTCTGTTGGCTTCTAGCAATTCTCTGGTTACTCCCACCCACCATTAACCCTGCAAATGTGTGAGGCTCCATGGGTCTGATTCCATGAGACCAGTCCCACAGGTTATCAGTCTCCAGGCTGCTTTTCATTCGATATTATTTGCCATGTTGCTGCAGAGTAACAAGCCTGTTTGGGGTGCTCTCAGTCCATTCTCATAATGGTCTCTTTTTCTCTGTTTTGTAGCTATGACAACATTAGAAATGAGCAATCAATCATTTGTCACTGAATTCATCTTCTTGGGATTTTCCAACCACTCTAACCTACAGGGATGGTTCTTCCTGCTCTTTATGGTCATTTACCTGACCACTCTCCTGGGGAATATGCTCATAATAGTGGCCACCAGGGTCTGTCCTGCTCTCCACACTCCAATGTACTTTTTCCTCAGCAATTTGAGCTTCTTGGACGTCTGCTACACATCCACCACCCTCCCAGTACTGCTGGTGAACTTCTTCTGGGAGAAAAAGGCCATTTCTTATGAGGGCTGCCTTTCCCAGATTTTCTTCTTGGTGACAAGTGCTGGCACAGAAGGCGTCTTACTGGCTGTGTGGCCAGTATGACTGCTGTGTGGCCACTTGCCGTTATCCTCAGTACCCAGTCATCATGAGTGTGAAGGTCGGTGTTAGCCTGGTGACTGGGTCCTGGTTGTGTGGGCTGGTGAATTTGTTCATAGTTTGAGCATAGTTTTAGACCGATGTGCAGCAGGACTGTTACAGCGAGCAGAGGTTGGAGACTGGGGTGCAGAAGGATCGCTGTAGAGAACAGAGTTTTCAGACTGAGGTGCTGAAGGACTTTTGCAGAGAGCACATGTTGGAGACTGGGGTGCAGAAGGACTGTATCAGAGAGCAGAGTTTAGAGACTGGAGTGCAGAAGGATTGTTGTAGAGAGCTAAATTTTGAGACTGGAGTGCAAAAGGGTTGTTATAGAGAACAGAGATTGGAGACTGGGGTGCAGAAGGCCTATTACAAAGAGCATAGTTTGGAGAAGCTATTCAGAAGTACATTTACAAAGAGTAGTTTTTGGAGACTGAGGTGCAGAAGGACCATTGCAGAGAGCAGAGTTTGAAGACTGAGGTGCAGAAGGATTGTTACAGAGAGCAGAGGTTGGAGACTGGGTTGCAGAGGGACTGTTGCAGAGAGCAGAGGCTGGACACTGGGGTTTAGAAGGACTGTTGCGGAGAGCACAGGTCTTAGATTGGGGTGCAGAAGGACTGTTGCAGGAAGCAGCGTTTGGAGATGGGGTTACAGTAGGAATGTTACAGAGGCAGAGGTTGGAGATTTGGTGCACAAGGACTGTTGCAGAGAGCAGATGTTTGAGACTTGGGTGCAGAAGGACTGTTGCAGAGAGCAGAGTTTGTAGACTGAGGTGCAGAAGCACTGTTATAGAGAGCATAGGTTGGTGAATGGGATGCAAAAGGCCTGTTACAGAGAGTAGAGGTTGGAGACTGGGGTGCAGAAGGACTGTTACAGAAAGCAGGGTTTGGAGACAGGGTTGCAGAAGGATCGTTGCAAAGAACAGAGTTTTCATACAGAGGTGCAGAAGGACTGTTGCAGAGAGCAGAGTTTGGAGACTGAGTTGCAGAAGGACTGTTACAGAAAGCAGAGTTTGGAGACTGGGGTGCAGAAGTACTGATAGAAAAAGCTGGCGTTGGAGTCTGGGGTTCAGAAAGACTATTACAGAGAGCAGAATTTTGAGACTGCGGTACAGAAAGACTGTTACAGAGAGCAGAGGTTGGAGACTGAGGTCCTAAAGCATTGTTAGGGAGATCAGTGGGTGGAGACTGGGGTGCAGAAGGATAGTTACAGAGAGCACAGATGGAGACTGTTGTGCAGAAGAAATGTTGCAGAGAGCAGAAGTTGGAGACTGGGGTGCAGAAGGACTGTAGCAGAGAGCAGAGGTTGGAGACTGCAGTGCAGAAGGACTGGTGCAGAGAGCAGACGTTGGAAACTGGGATGCAAAGGATCCTTGCAGAGAGAAAAGGTTGGAGACTGGGGTTTAGAAGGACAGTTGCAGAGAGAAGATGTTGGAGACTGGGGTGCAGAAGAACTGTTGCAGAGAGCAGAGGTTGGAGACTGGGGTGCAGAAGGACTGTTTCAGAGAACAGAGTTTGGATACTGGGGTGCAGAAAGACCATAGCAGAGAGCAGAGGTTGGAGACTGAGGTGCAGAAGGACTGTTATAGAGAGCAAAGTTTGGAGACCGGGGTGAAGAAGGATCTTACAGAGAGCAGAGGTTGGAGCCTGGGGTGCAGAAGGACTGTTGCAGAGAGCAGAGTTTGGAGACTGGGGTGCAGAAGGACTGTTGCAGGGAGCAGTGGTTAGAGACTGAGGTGCAGATGGTTCATTGCAAAGAGAAGAGTTTGGAGACTGGGGTTCATTAGTACTGTTACAAAGAGCAGAGTTTGGAGACTGGGGTGCAGAAGACCTGTTACAAAGAGCAGAGGTTGGAGACTGGTGTGCAGAAGGATTGTTACAGATAGCAGAGGTTGGAGACTGAGGTGCAGAAGGATTGTTACAGAGAGCAGAGGTTAGATACTGAAGTGCAGATGAACGCTTACAGAGAACAGAGGTTGGAGACTGGCTTGCAGAAAGATCATGCAGAGAGCAGAGGTTGGAGACTGAGGGGCAGAATGATCGTTAAAGAGAGCAGAGTTTGGAGACTGGCTTGCAGAAGAACAGTTACTGAGAGCACAGATGGAGACTGGGGTGCAGAAGAAATGTTGCAGAGAGCAGAAGTTGGAGACTGGGGTGCAGAAGGACCGTTACAGAGAGCAGAGATTTGAGACTGCGTTACAGAAGGACTGTTACAGAGAGCAGAGGGTGGATACTCGGGTGCAGAAGGACTGATGTAGAGAACAGAGTTTGGAGACTGGGGTGCAGACAAACCGTTTCAGAGAGCAGAGGTTGGAGACTCAGGTGCAGAAGGATTGTTACAGAGAGCAGAGGTAGGATAGTGGTGTGCAAAAGGACCGATCCAGAGAGCATTTGTTGGAGAATGGGGTTTAGAAGTCCTGTTACAGAGAGCAGCTTTTGGAGACTGAGGTTCTGAAGGATCATTTCAGAGAGCAGATATTGGAGACTGAGGTGCAGAAGGACTGTTACAGAGAGGAGAGGTTGGAAATTGGGGATTAGAAGAATTCTTACAGAGATCAGAGGATGGAGATTTGGGTACAGAAAAAGTGTTACAGAGAGCAGAGGACGGATACTGGTGTGCAGAAGGAGTGTTACAGAGAGCAGAGTTTGTAGATTGGTGTCCAGAAGAACTGTTAAAGAGAGCAGAGGTTTGAGACTGAGATGCAGAAGGATTGTTACAGAGAGCAGAGTTTTGACACTGATGTTCAGAAGGACTGTTACAGAGAGCAGCGCTGGTGTGTAGAAGGATCATTGCAGAGAACAGAGGTTTGAGACTGAGGTGCAGAAGGATCGTTGCAGAGAGCCAAGGTTGGAGACAGGGGTGTAAAAGGACTGTTGCAGAGAGCAGAGGTTGGGGACTGGGATGAAGAAAGACTGTTGCAGAGAGCAGAGTTTGGAGACTGAGGTGCAGAAGGACTGTTTAAGAGAGTAGAGTTATGAGACTGGGGTGAGGAAGGACTAATACAGAAAGGAGACTTTGGAAACTGGGGTGCATTAGAACTGTTATAGAGAACAGAGGTTGGAGACTGCATTACATAAGGACTGTGATAGAGAGTGCACATTGGAGACTAGTGTACAGAAGGACTGTGGCAGAGAGCAGAGTTTGGAGAATGGGGTGCAGAACGACTGTTGCAGATAACAGAGGTTGGAGACTTGGGTTCAGATGGACTGTCACACAGAACAGAGGTTGGAGATGGGGTGCAGAAGGAACGTTGAAAAGAGCAGAGTAGGGAGACTAGGGTGAAGAAGGAATGTTACAGAGAGCAGAGTTTGAAAACTGATTTGTTGAAGGATCTTAGAGAGAGCAGAGTTTGGAGACTGGGGTGCAGGAGGACTGTTGCCGGGAGAAGACGTTGGAGACTGGGGTGCAGAAGAATCATTGCAGAGAGAACAGTTTGAAGACTGGGGTTTAGAAGGACGGTTACAAAATGCAGAGTTTGAAAAATGTGGTACAGAAAGACTGTTACAGAGAGCAGAGGATGGATACTGGGGTGCAGAAGGATCATTGGAGAGGGCAGAGGTTAGAGACTGGGGTGCAGAAGGACTGATCCAGATATCAGAGTTTGGAGACTGAGTTTTACAAGGATCTTACCGAGCGCAGAGTTTGGAGATTGAGGTGCAGCAGGACTGTTAGAGAGCACAGAGTTTGGAGACTGAGGTACAGAAAGATCGTTGCCGAGAGCAGAGGTGGAGACTGTGTTGCAGAAGTATCGTTACAGAGAGCAGAGGTTGGAGACTGGGGTGCAGAAGGACTGTTAAAAAGAGAACAGGTTGGAGACTGGTGTGCAGAAAAAAATTTGCAGAGAGCACAGGTTGGAGACTGTGGTGCAGAAGGACTGTTGCAGAGAGCAGAGGTTTGAGACTGAGGTGTAGAAGGACTGTAACAGAGAGCAGAGGTTGGAGACTGGGGTGCAGAAGGACTGATACAAAAAGCACAGTTTGGAGACTGGTGTGCACAATGACAGTTACAGAGAGCAAAGGTTGGAGACAGCAGTACAGAAAGACTGCTACAGAGAGTAGAGTTTGGAGACTGGGGTGGAGAAGGACTTTTACAGAGAGCATATGTTGGAGACTGGGGAGCAGAAGGACTGTTTCAGAGAGCGGAGGTTGGAGACTGAGGTGAAGAACGACTGTTGCAGAAAACGGATGTTGGAGACTGGGGTGCATAATGACCGTTGCAGAGAGCAGAGGTTGGAGACTGAGGTGCAGAAAGACTGTTGTACAGAGCAGAGTTTGGAGACTGGGGTGCAGAAGGACTGTTGCAGAGACTATAGGTTGGAGACTGAGGTGCAGAAGTCGTGTTACAGAGAGCAGAGTTTGGAGACTCGGGTGCAGAAGGACAGTTACAGAGAGCAGAGGTTAAATACAGGGTTGCAGAAGGATCTTACAGAGAGCAGAATTTGGAGATGGAGGTGCAGTTGGACTGTTACAGAAAGAAGAGGTTGGAAATTGGGTGCAGAAGGATTGTTACAGAGACCAGAGTTTGAAGATTGCTGTATAGAAAAACTGTTACAGAGAGCCGAGGTTGATGACTGGGGTGCAGAAGGATTGTTACAGAGACCACAGGTTAGAGACTGAGTTGCAGAAGGATAGATACGGAGAGCACAGGTATGAGACTGGGGTTCAGAAGGACTGATATAGAAAGCAGAGTTTGGAGACTGGGGTGCAGAAGGCACGTTACGGAGAATAGAGGTTGGAGACTGTGGTACAGAAGGACTGTTAGAACGCAAATGTTGGAACCTCGGGAGTAGAAGGACTGTTGCAGAGGACAGACATTGGAGACTGGGGTGCCGCAGGACACTTGCTTAAAGCAGAGGATAAATTCTGGAGTAGAGAAGGAATGTTACAGAGAGCAGAGTTTGGAAACTGTAGTGCAGAAGGATCTTACAGATAACAGAGTTTGGAGACTGTGGTGCAGAAGGACAGTTGCAGAGAGCAGAGTTTGGACACTGGGGTGCAGAAGGACTGTTGCAGGGAGCAGAGGTTGGAGACTGAAGTGCAGAAGGACTGTTGCAGAGAGCAAAGTTTGGAACCTGAGGTGCAGAAGTCCTGTTACATAGAGCAGAATTTGGAGACTGACGTGCAGAAGGATTGTTACAGAGAGCAGAGTTTGGAGACTGGGGTGCAGAAGGACTGTTACAGAGAGCAGAGTTTTGAGACTGGGGTGCAGAAAGACTGTTGCAGAAAAGAAAGTTCGGGGAATGGGGTGCCGAAGGACTGTTGCAGAGAACAAAGGTTGGAGACTGGGTTGCAGAATTATCTTACAAAGTGGAGAGGTTGGAGACTGAGGTACAGGTGGAGTGTTACAGAGAGAAGTGTTTGGAGACTGAGGAGCAGAAGAATTGTCACAGAGAGCATAGTTTGGAGACTGAGTTAAAGAAGGACTTTTACAGAGAGCAGAGTTTGGAAATTTGGCTGCAGAAGGACCGTTACGGAGAGCAGAGGTTGGAGACTGCGGTATAGGACTGTTACCGAGAAAAGAGGTTGGAGACTGAGGTGCAGAAGGACTCTTACATAGAGCACACGTTGGAGACTGAGGTGCAGAAGGATAGATACAGAGAACAGAGGTTGGAGACTTGGGTTCAGACAGACTAATACAGAAAGCAGAGTTTGGAGACTGGGGTGTAGAAGGACTATTACAAAGAGCAGAGGTTGGAGACTGCGGTACAGAAGGACGGTTACAGAGAGCAGATCTCAGACACTGGGTAGCAGAAGGAGTTTTGCAGAGGATCGTGGTATGAGACTGGGGTTAAAAAAGAATGTTACAGAGAGCAGAGTTTGGAAACTGGAGTGCAGAGGGATCTTACAGAGAGAGAGGTTGGAGACTGTGGTGCAGAAAGACTATTGCAGAGAGCAGACATTGGAGACAGGGGTCCAGAAAAATTGTTGCAGAGTGCAGAGTTTGGAGAATGGGGTGCAGAAGGACTGTTGCAGAGAGCAGATGATGGATACTGGGGTGCAGAAGGACTGTTGAAGAGAGCATATTTTAGATACTGGAAGGACTGTTACAGAGAGCAGAGTTTGGAGACTGAGGTGCAGAAGGAGTGTTATAGAGATTTGAGTTAGGAGTCTGGGGTGCAGAAAGACTATTACAGAGAGCAGAGGTTGGAGACTGGCGTTCAGATGCATCTTACAGAGAGCAGAGTTTGGAGACTGGGGTGCAAAAAGACTGTTGCAGAGAGCAGATGTTGGAGACTTGGGTGCAGAAGGACTGTTGCAGAGAGCAGATATTTTTAACTAGGTTGCAGAAGGACTGTTATAGAGAGAAAAGGTCTGAGACTGGGGTGCAGAAGGACTGTTGTAGAGAGTAGATGTTGAAGAATGAGGTGCGGAAGTTCTGTTAGAGAGAGCAGAGGTTGGAAACTCAGGTGCAGAAGGACTATTAAAGAGTGCAGAGGTTTGATACAGGGGTGCAAAAGGATCTTACAGAGAGCAGAATTTGGACACTGAGGTGCAGAAGGACTGTTGCAGAGACCAGAGGTTGGAGACAAGGGTGCAGTAGGATCATTGCACAGAGCATAGTTTTGAGAGTGGGGTGCTGAAGGATTGTTGCAGAGAGCAGAGTTTGGAGACTGTGGTGCAGAAGGCCTGCTACAGAAAGCAGAGTTTAAAGACTGGCGTGCAGAAGGCCTGTAAGAGAGAAGAGAGTTTGGAGACTGGGTTGCAGAAAGACTGTTTTAGAGAGCAGAGTTTGGATACTGGGTTGCTGAAGGATCTTACAGAGAGCAGAGTTTGGAGACTGACGTTCAGGTGGACTGTTACAGAGAGCAGTGGTTGGAGACTGGGGTGCAGAACGATCGTGCAGAGAACAGAGGTGTCAGACTGAGGTGCAGAAGTACTGTTACAGAGAGCAGAGGTTGGAGACTGAGGTGTAGAAGGACTGTTACAGAGAGCAGAGTTTTGAGACTGAGGTGCAGAAGGACTGTTACAGAAAGCAGAGTTTGGAAATTGGGGTGCAGAAGGACCTTTACAGAGACCAGAGTTTGAAGACTGTGGTATAGAAAAATTCTTACAGAAAGCAGAGGTTGGTGATTGGGGTGCAGATGAAATGTTACAGAGAGCACAGGTTGGAGACTGAGGTGCAGAAGGATAGATACAGAGAGCAGAGTTTTGAGACTGGGGTTCAGAATGACTGAAAAAGAAAGCAGATTTTGGAGACTGTGGTGCAGAAGGACCGTTCTGGAGAGCAAAGTTTTGAGACTGCGGTACAGAAGGACTGTTACAGAGAGCAGAGGTTCGATACTGGTGTTCAGATGGACTGTTAAAGAGGAGAGAGGTTGGAGACTGGGGTGCCCACCCTCGCAGAAAGCAGAGGTTGGAGACTGCGATGGAGAAGATATGTTTGAGAGAGCAGATTTTGTAAACTGGAGTGCAGAAAGATCTTACAGAGAGCAGAGGTTGGAGACTGTGGTGCAGAAGGACTGTTGCAGAGAGCAGAGGTTGAAGACTGGGTGCAGAAGGACTGTGGCAGAGAGCAGAGGATGGAGACTGGAGTGCAGAAGGACTGTGGCAGAGAGTAGAGGTTGGAGACTGGGGTGAAGAAAGACTGTTATAGGAAGCAGAGTTTGGAAATTGAAATGCAGAAGGATCGTTACAGAGAGCAGAGTTTGGAGACTGCGGTATAAGACTGTTACCGAGAGAAGAGGTTGGAGACTGGGGTGCAGAAGGACTCTTACATAGAGCACAGGTTGGAGACTGTGATGCAGAAGGATAGATACAGAGAACAGAGGTTGGAGACTGGGGTTCCGAAAGACTGATACAGAAAGCAGTGTTTGGAGACTGGGGTGTAGAAGGACCGTTACAAAGAGCAGAGGTTGGAGACTGCGGTACAGAAGGACTGTTACAGAGAGCAGATCTCGGAGACTGGGGAGCAGAAGGACTGTTGCAGAAGACAGAGTTTTGAGACTCGGGTGGAGAAGGACTGTTACGGAGAGCAGAGTTTGAAAACTAGAGTGCAGACGGATCTTACAAAGAGAAGAGGTTGGAGACTGTGTTGCAGAAGTACTGTTGCAGAGAGCAGACCTTGGAGACTGGGGTCCAGAAGGATCGTTGCAGAGAGCACAGTTTTGAGACTGGGGTGCAGAAGGACTGTGCCAGAGAGCAGATGTTGGAGACTGCGGTGCAGAAGGACTGTGGCAGAGAGCAGATTTCAGAGACTGGGGTGCAGAAGGACTCACACAGAGCAGAGGTTGGAGACTGAGGCTCAGAAGTACTGTTACAGAGAGCAGTGTTTGGAGACTGGGGAGCAGAGGACTGTTACAGAGAGCAGAGTTTGGAGCCTGGGGTTCAGATGGATCTTACAGAGAGAAGAGTTTTGAGATTGGGGTCCAAAAGGACTGTTGCAGAGAGCAGATTCTGGAGACTGGGGTGGAGAAGAATTGTTGCAGAGAGAAGAGGTTGGAGACTGGGGTGCAGAAGGCCTATCACAGAGAGCAGAGTTCGGAGACTGCGTGGCAGAAGTCATGTTACAGAGAGCAGAGATTGTAGACTGTTTTGCAGAAGGACTGTTACAGAGTGCAGAGTTTAAAGACTGGGTTGTTGAAGGATCTTACAAAGAGCAGTGTTGGGAGAATGAGGTGCAGAAGGACTGTTACAGAGAGCAGGAGTAGGAGACTGTGGTGCAGAGAGCACATATTGGAGACTGGGGTGCAGTAGGACTGCTGCAGAGAGCAGACATTGGAGATTGGGTTTAAGAAGGATCGTTTGAGAGACCAGAGTTTGGATACTGGTGTGCAGAAGGATTGTTACAGAGAGTAGAGTTTGGAGACTGGGTTTTAGAAGGATGCTACAGAGAGCAGAGGTTGGAGACTGAAGTGCAGAAGGACTGTTACAGAGAATAGAGGTTGGAGACTGAGGTGCAGAAGGATAGATACAGAGAACAGCGGTTGGAGACTGCAGTTCAGACAGACTGATACAGAAAGCAGAGTTTGGAGAATGAGGTGTAGAAGGACCGTTACAAAGAGCACAGGTTGGAGACTGCGGTACAGAAGGACCCGATGTCGGAGACTGGGGAGCAGAAGGACTGTTGCAGAGGACAGAGTTTAGAGACTGGTGTGGAGAAGGAATGTTACAGAGTATGGAATCTGGAGTACACAAGAATCTTACAAAGAGCAGAGGTTGGAAACTGTGGTGCAGAAGGACTGTTCAAGACAGCAGATGTTGGATACTTGGGTCCAGAAGGAGCGTTGCAAATAGCAGAGTTTGGAGACTGGGGTGCACAAGAACTGTTGCAGAGAGCAGATGTTTTAGACTGGGGTGCAGAAGGACTGTTACAGATAGCAGAGTTTGGAGACTGGGGTGCAAAAGGACTGTTGCAGAGAGCAGATGTTGGAGGCTGGGTGGAGAAGAATCATTGCAGAGAGAAGAGGTTCGAGACTGGGTTGGAGAAGGCCTGTTACAGAGAGCAGAGTTTGGAGACTGGGTTGCAGAATGATGTTAAGGAGAGCAGAGTTGGGATACTGAGGTGCAGAAGGACTATTACAGAGAGTAAAGGTAGAAGACTGGGATGCAGAACGGTCGTTGCAGAGAGCAGAGTTTTCAGACTGAGTGCAGAAGAACTGTTGCAGAGAGCAGATGTTGGAGACTGGGGTGCAGAAGGATTGTTACAGAGAGCAGATGTTGGAGACTAGAGTGCATAAGGATCTTACAGAGAGCAGAGGTTCGAGACTAGGGTGCAGAAGCACTGTTGCCAAGAGCAGAGTCTGGAGACTGGGTTGCAGAAGGGTCTTACAAAGAGCAGAGTTAGGAGACTGAGGTGCAAAAGGATGATTGCAGAAAGCACAGATTTTAGACTGAGTTGCAGAAGGACTGTTGCAGAGAGCAGATATTGAAGACTGGGATGCAGGAGGACTGTTGCAGAGAGCATAGGTTAAAGACTGGGGTGAAGGAGGGTCATTGCAGTGAGCAGAGTTTTCAGACTTAGGTGCAGAAGGACTGTTGCAAAAAGCAGATGTTGGAGACTGGGTACAGAAGGATTGTTGCAGAGTGCAGAGGTTGGAGACTTTGGTGAGGAAGGATCTTTGATGAGAGCAGAGGTTGGAGACCGGTGTGTAGAAGCACTGTTACAGAGAGCAGAGTTTGGATACTGGGTTTCAGAAGGATATTACAGAGAGCAGAGGTTGCAGACAGGGGTTTAGAAAGATTGTTACAGAGAGCAGAGTTTGAAGACTTTTGTGAAGAAGGACTGTTACAGAGAGCATAGGTTGGAGTCTGAGGTGTAGAAGGACTGTTAAAAAAAGCAGAGTTTGGAGACTCATGTGAAGAAGGACTGTTACAGGAAGCAGAGTTTGGAAATTGGGGTGCAGAAGGACCGTTAAAGACAGCAAAGTTTGGAGACTGTGGTATAGGACTGTTTCCGAGAGCATAGGTTAGAGACTAGGGTGCCGCAGGACCCTCAAAGAAAGCAGAGGTTGCAGACTCGGTGGAAAAGGAATGTTAGAGAGAGCAGATTTTGGAAAGTGGCTTGCAGAAGGATGTTACAGAGAGCAAAGTTTGGAGACTGTGGTTCAAAAGGACTGTTGCAGAGAGCACACATTGAAGCCTGGGGTCCAGAAGGATTGTTGGAGAGAGCAGAGTTTAAACTGGAGTTAGAATGACTGTTGCAGAGAGCAGATGATGGAGAATGGGGTACAAAGCACTGTTTAAGAGAGCAGAGGTTGGAGAATGGGGTGCAGAAGGACTGTTGCAGAGAGCAGAGGTTTAAGTCTGAGGTGCAAAAGGACTGTTACAGAGAGCAGAAGTTGGAGACTGCGGTGCAGAAGGATGGTTACAGAGAGCAGATGTTGGAGACTGGGGTGCAGAAGGACTGTTGCAGAGAGCAAAGGTTGTCGACTGTGGTGCAAAAGGACTGTTGCAGAGAGCAGAGGTTTGAGACTGGTGTGGAGAAGAATCGTTGCATAAAGAAGAATTTGTAGACTTGGGTGCAGAAGGTCTGTTACAGAGAGCAGTAGTTTGAGACTGGTTTGATGAAGGATCTTACAGAGAGCAGAGATTGGAGACTGAGGTGCAGGGGGACTGTTACCGAGATCAGTGGTTGGAGACTGGGGTGTAGAAGGATCATGCAGAGAGCCGAATTTTCAGACTGAGGTGCAGAAGGACTGTTACAGAGAGCAGAGATTGGAGACTCAGGTGCAGAAGGATTGTTACAGGAAGCAGATTTTGGAAATTGGTGTGCAGAAGGACTGTTAAGGAGAGCAGAGTTTGGAGACTGCTGTATAGGACTGTTACCGAGTGCAGAGGTTGGAGACTGGTGTGCATAAGGACTCTTACATAGAGCACAGGTTGAGACTGAGGTGCTAAAGGATAGATACAGAGAACAGAGGTTGGAGACTGGGGTTCAGACAGACTGATACACAAAGCAGAGTTTGGAGACTATGGTGTAGAAGGACCGTTACAAAGAGCAGAATTTGGAGACTCTGGTACAGAAGGACTGTTACAAAGAGCAGAACTCAGAGACTGGGGAGCAGAAGGACTGTTGCAGAGGACAGAGTTTTGAGACTGGGGTGGAGAAGAAATGTTACAGTGAGCAGAGTTTTCAGACTGAGGTGCAGAAGGACTGTTGCAGAGAGCAGATGTTGCAGACTGTGGTGCAGAAAGATCGTTGCAGAAAGCAGAGTTTGGAGACTGGAGTGCAGAAGGACTGTTGCAGAGAGCAGATGTTTTAGACTGGGTGCAGAAGGACTGTTAAAGAGAGCAGAGGTTGGAGACTGAGGTGCAGAAGGACTGTTACAGAGAGCAGATTTTGGAGACTGTGTTGCTGAAGGACTGTTACAGAGAGCAGAGGTTGGAGACTGGGTTTCAGATTGATCTTACAGAGAGCAGAGATTGGAGACTGGGGTGCAAATGGACTGTTGTAGAGAGTAGATGTAGGAGACTCGGGTGAAGAAGAATCGTTGCAGAGAGAAGAGGTTGGAGACTGGGGTGCAGAATGCCTATCACAGAGAGCAGAGTTTGGAGACTGGGTTCCAGAAGTCTTTTTACAGAGAGCAGAGGTTGGAGAATGTTCTGAAGAAGGACTTTACAGAGTGCAGAGTTTAAAGACTTGATTGTAGGAGCATCAAACAAAGAGCACAGTTGGGAGACTGAGGTGCAGAAGGAATGTTACAGAGAGCAGAGGTAGGAGACTTGGCTGCAGAAGGGTCGTTGCAGAGAGCAGAGTTTTCAGACTGAGGTGCAGAATGACTGTTGCAGAGATCAGATGTTGAAGACTGGGGTGCAGAAGGTCTGTTTTAGAGAGCAAATGTTGGTAACTAGGGTGCAGAAGGACTGTTGTAGATAGCAGAAGTTGGAGACTGGGGTGCAGAAGGATTTTGCAGAGAGCAGAGTTTGGAGAATGAGGTGCGGAAGTCCTGCCACAGAGAGCAGAGGTTAAAGACTCTGGTGCAGAAGGACTGTTACAGAGAACAGAGGTTGGATACAGGGGTGCAGAAGAACCTTACAGAGAGCAGAAGCTGGAGACTGAGGTGAAGAAGGACTGTTGCAGAGATCAGAGGTTGGAGACTGGGATGCAGTAGGATCATTGCAGAGAGCAGAGTTTGGAGACTGGGGTGCAGAAGGACTATTGCAGAGAGTATTGGTTGAAGACTGGGGTGCAGAAGGATCGTTCAGAGAGCAGAGGTGTCAGACTGAGTTGCAGAGGGACTGTTACAGAGAGCAGAGGTTGGAGACTGAGGTGCAGAAGGACTGTTACACTAAGTAGAGGTTGGAAATTGGCGTGCAGAAGGACCATTATATTGACCAGGATTTGGAGACTGCAATATAGAAAAACTGTTACAGAAAGCAGAGGTTGGAGACTGGGGTGCAGAAGGAATGTTACAGAGAGAATAGGTTGGAGACTGAGGTGCAGAAGGATAGATACAGAGAAAAGAGTTTTGAGACTGGGCCTCAGAAGGACTGATACAGAAAGCAGAGTTTGGAGACTGGAGTGCAGATAGACTGTTGCAGAGGACAGAGGTTGGAGACTGGAGTGCCGCAGGACACTTGCAGAAAGCAGAGGTTAAAGACTGGGTTGGAGACGGAATGTTACAGAGAGCAGAGTTTGGAAACTGGAGTGCAGAAAAATCTTACAGAGAGCATAGATTGGAGACTGTGTTGAAGAAGGACTGTTGCAGAGAGCAGAGGTTGGAGACTGGCGTGCAGAAAGACTGTTGCAGAGAGCAGAGGTTGGAGACTGGGGTGCAGAAGTCCTGTTGAAGAGAGAAGATGTTGGAGACTGGAGTGCAGAAGGACTGTTGCAGAGAGCAGCGGTTTGAGACTCAGGTGCAGAAGTCCTGTTACATAGAGCAGAGGTTGGAGACTGAGGTGCAGAAGGATTGTTGCAGAGAGCAGAGGTTGGAGACTGGGTGCAGAAGGACTGTTGCAGAGAGCAGAGGTTGGAGACTGGGTTGCAGAAGGACTGTTGCAGAAAGCAGAGTTTGGAGACTGAGGTGCAGAAGGACTCTTAGAGAGAGCAGAAGTTAGACTGGGGTGCAGAAGGGACTGATACAGAAATCAGAGTTTGGAGTCTTCAGTGCAGAAGGACTGTTGCAGAGAGCAGAGATTGGAGAATGAGGTGCAGAATTTCTTTTACATAGGGAAGCGGTTGGAGACTGGGGTGCAGAAGGATCGTTGCAAGGAGCAGAGCTTGGAGACACGGGTGCAGAAGGATCTTACAGAGAGCAGAAGTTGGAGACTGAGGTGCATAAGTACTGTTGCAGACATTAGAGGTTGGAGACTCGGGTTCAGTAGGATTATTGCAGAGAGCAGTGGTTGCAGACTGGGGTGCAGAAATATTGTTGAAGAAAGCAGAGTTGGGAGACTGCCGTGCAGAAGTCCTGTTACAGAGAGGAGAGGTTGGAGAGTGGGGTGCAGAAGGACTTTTATAAAAGAGCAGTGTTGGGTTGCTGAAGGATCTTACAAAGAGAAGAGTTTGGTTACTGAGGTGTAGGTGGACTCTTACAGAGAGCAGTTGTTGGAGAATGGGTGTAAAAGGATCATGCAGAGAGCAGAGTTTTCAGACTGAGGTGCAGAAAGACTGTTATAGAGAGTAGAGGTTTGAGACTGAGGTGAAGAAGGACTGTTACAGAGAGCAGAGTTTGGAGACTGAGGTGCAGAAGGCCTGTTACAGAGAGCTGAGGTTGGAGACTTTTGTGCAGCAGGACTGTTACAGAGTGCAGAGTTTAAAGACTGGGTTGCAGAAGGATCTGAAAAGAGCAGAGTTGGGAGACAGATGTGCAGAAGGACTGTTAAAGAGAGCAGAGGTAGGAGACTGGGGTGCAGAAAGGTCGTTGCAGAGAGCATAGTTTTCAGACTGCGGTGGAGAAGAACTGTTGCCGAGAGCAGATGTTGGAGACTGGGGTGCGGAAGGATTTTTACAGAGAGGAGAGGTTGGAGACTGGAGTGCATAAGGATCTTACAGAGAGCAGAGGTTGGAGACAAGGATGCAGAAGGACTTTTGCCGAGAGCAGAGGTTTGAGACTGTTGTGGATAAGAATCATTGCAGGGAGAAGATGTTGGAGACTGGGTTTCAGAAGGCCTGTTACAGAGAGTAGAGGTTTGAGACTTGGTTGCAGAATTCCTCTTACAGAGAGCCGAGGTTGGAAACTGTTGTTCATAAGGACTGTTACAGAGAGCAGAGTTTGGAGACTGGGATGCAGAAGAATCTTACAGAGAGCAAGGTAGAAGACTGAGGTGCAGAATGATCGTTGCAGAGAGCAGAGTATTCAGACTGAGTTGCAGAAAGACTGTTGCAGAGAGCAAATGTTGGAGACTGGTGTTCAGAAGTAGTGTTTCAGAGAGCAGAGGTTGAAGACTGGTGTGAAAAGGATCAGTGCAGAGAGCAGAGTTTGGAGACTGGTATGCAAAAGGACTGTGACAGAGAGCAAAGTTTGGAGACTAGGTTGGAGAAGGTTACTACAGAGAGAGAGTTTGGAGAATGAGTGCAGAAGAAACTGTTACAGAGAATAGAGGTTTGAGACTAAGGTGCAGAAGGAACGTTGCAGAGTACAGAGTTTTGAGACTGAGGTGAAGAAGGATTGTTACAGAAAACAGAGGTTTGAGACTGGGTTGCAGAAGAGTGTTGCAGAGAGCAGAGGTTGCAGACTGGGGTGAAGAAGGACTGTTGCAGAGAGTAGACTCTGGAGACTGTGGTGCAGAAGGAATATTACAGAGAGCATCAGTTGGAGACTGAGGTGCAGAAGGACTGTTAAAGAGAGCAGACTTTGGGAGACTGAGGTGCAAAAGGATTTGTATAGAGAGGAGAGGTTGGAGACAGAGGTGTAGAAGAACTGTTACTGAGAGCAGAAGTAGGAAACTGGGGTTCAGAAGGATCGTTACAGAGAGCAGAGGTTGCAAACTGAGGTTCAGAAGGATCGTTGCAGAGAGCAGAGGTTGAAGACTGAGGTGCAGAAGGATCCTTACAGAGAGCAGAGGTTGGAGACTGGGGTCAGAAAGACAGTTACAGAGAGCACAGTTTTGAGAGTGGTGTGCAGAGGAAATGTTGCAGTGAGCAAAGATTGGAGACTGTGGTACAGAAGTACTGTTACAAAGAGCAGAGGCTGGAGACTGGGGTTCAGAAAAAATGTCACAGAGAGCAGAGTTTGGAACCTGGGGTGCAGAAAGATCTTACAGATAGCAGAGGCTGGAGACTGGGGTCAGAAAGACTGTTGCAGAGAACAGACATTGGAGACTGTGGTGCAGAAGGATCATTGCAGAGCGCAGAGGTTGGAGACTGGGGTATAGAAGGACTGTTGCAGAGAGCAGAGGTTTGAGACTGGGGTGCCAAAAGGACTGTTGCAGAAAGCAGACATTGAGACTGATGTGCAGAAAAACTTCTACAGAGAGCACTGGTTGAAGACTGGGATGCAGAAGGATCGTTGCAGAGAGAGCAGAGGATTCAGAATGAGGCACAGAAGGACTTTTACAGAGAGCAGAGATTGGAGTCTGAGGTGTAGAACGACTGTTACCGAAACCAGAGGTTGGCAATTGGTGAGCAGAAGGACCATTACAAAGAGAAGTGGTTGGAGACTGCGATACAAAAGAATTGTTACAGAGAGCAGAGTTTGGAGAATGGGTAGAAGAAGGATCGTTGCAGAGAGCAGATGTTTGAGACTGGGTTGCAAAAGTTCCGTTACAGAGAGCAGAGTTTGGAGATTGTTTTGCAGAAGAACTGCACATAGAGCAGAGGTTGGAGACAGGGGTGCAGAAGGATTGTTACAGAGAGCAGAGTTTGGAGACTTGGGTGCAGAAGGACTGTTACAGAGAGCAGAGGTTCGAGACTGGGGTGCAGAAGAAGTGTTACAGAGAGCAGAGTTTGGAGACTGGAGTGCAGAAGAAGCCTGTTACAGAGAGCAGATGTTGGTGACTGAAGTACAGAAGGACTGTTATAGAGAGCAGAAGTTGTAGAATGGGGTGCAGAAGGACTTTGGAGAGAGCAAAGGTTGGAGACTGAGGTGCAGAAGGACGGAGAAAGAAAGCAGAGGTTGGAAAAGGCGTGCAAAAGGACCTTTACAGAGAGCAGAGTTTGGAGACTGCAGTACAGAAGGACTGTTACAGAGAGGCAGAGTTTAGAGACTGGGGAGCAGAAGGAGTGTTCCAGAGTACAGAGGTTGGAGAGTGGGGTGCAGCAGGACCGTTTCAGAAAGCAGAGGTTTGATACTGGCGTGGAGAAGGAATATTACAGAGAGGCAGAGTTTGCAATCTGGGGTCAGATGGATCTTTCAGACAGCAGAGGTTGGAGACTGGGGTGCAAAAGGATCGTTGCAGAGAGCAGAGTATGGACACTGGGGTGCAGAAGGACTGTTGCAGGGAGTAGATGTTGGAGACTTGGGTGAAGAAGTACTGTTACAGAGAGCCGAGATTTGAGATTGAGGTGTAGAAGGACTGATAAGGAGAGCAGAGTTTGAAGACTGAGGTGCAGAACGACTGTTACAAAAAGCAGAGGTTGGAATTTGGGGTGCAGGTGAACCGTTACAGAGAGGCAGAGTTTGGAGACTACTGTATAGAAAGACTGTTACAGAGAGCAGAGGTGGGAGACTTGGGTGCAGAAGGACTGTTACAGAAAGCACGGGTTGGAGACTGAGGTGCAGAAGGATAGAAACTGAAAGCAGAAGTTGGAGACTGGGGTTCAGGAGGACTGATACAGAAAGCAGAGGTTGGAGACTGGGGTGCAGAAGGATCGTTACAGAAGCAGAGTTTGGTGACTGCTGTACAGAAGAATTGTTACAGAGAGCAGATACTGGAGACTGGGGAGCAGAATGACTGTTGCAGAGAACAGAGTTTGGAGACCGGGGTGCCGCAGGACTCTTGAAGAAAGCAGAGGTTGGCGACTGAGGTCTAGAAGGAATGTTAGACAGTAGAGTTTGGAAACTGGAGTGCAGAAAGATCTTACAGAGAGCACAGGTTGGAGACTGTGGTGCAGAAGGACTGTTGCAGTGAGCAGACGTTGGAGACTGGGAAAGATCGTTGCAGAGAGCAGAGTTTGAAGACTGGGGTGCAGAAGGTTGTTGCAGAGAGCAGAGTTTGGAGACTGAGGTGCAGAAAGACTGTAACAGAGAGCAGATATTGGAGACTGGGTTGCAGAAGAAGTGTTGCAGAGAGAAGAGGTTGGAGAGTGAGGTGTAGAAGAACTGTTACAGAGAGCAGAGGTAAGAGACTGGAGTTGAGATGGATCATACAGAGAGCAGAGTTTGGAGACTGAGGTGCAGAAGGATTGTGACACCTGAGGTAGGAGACTGGGGTGCAGGAGATTCGTTGCAGACAGCAGAGTTTTCAGACTGTAATGCATAAGGACTGTTGCAGAGACCAGATGTTTGAGAGTGGGGTGTAAAAGGACTGTTGCAGAGAGCATAGTTTGGAGACTGAGGTGCAGAAGGACTGTTACAGGAAGCAGAGGTTGGAAATTGAGTTGCAGAAGTACCGTTAAAGAGAGCAGAGTTTGGAGACTGCGGTTTAGGACTGTTTCCAAGAGCAGAGGTTGGCGACTGGGATGCAGAAGGACTCTTACAGAGAGCACAAGTTGGAGACTGAGGTTCAGAGGATGGATACAGTGAACAGAGCTTGGATACTGGGATACAGACAGGCTGATACAGAAAGTATAGTTTGGAGACTGGGGTGTAGAAGAACCGAAACTGAGAGCACTGGTTGGACACTGTGGTACAGAAGGACTGTTACAGAGAGCAGATCTAAGAGACTTGGGAGAAGAAAGACTGTTGCAGAGAGAAGAGGTTGGAGAATGAGGTTCAGATGGACTGTTACAGATAGCAGAGTTTAGAGATTGGGGTGCAGAAGGACTCTTAGAGAGAGCAGAGTTTGGAGACTGGGGTGCAGAAAGACTGTTATAGAGAGCAGAGGTTGGAGACTGGGGTTCAGATGGATCTTACAGAGACCAGAATTTAGAGACTGGGGTGCAAAAAGACTATTGCAGAGAGCAGAAGTTGGAGACTAAGGTGGAGAAGAATCGTTGCAGAGAGAAGATGTTGGAGACTGGGTTGCAGAAGGCCTGTTACACAGAGCAGAGTTTGGAGACTTGGTGGCAGAAGTTCTGTTTAAGAGAGCAGAGGTTGGAGACTGTTGTGCAGAAGGACTATTAAAGAGTGCAGAGTTTAAAGACTTGGTTGCAGAAGGATGAAACAGAGGGCAGAGTTTGGAGACTGAGGTGCAGAAGCACTGTTACAGAGAGCAGAGGTAGGAGACTGGGGTGCTGAAGGGTCGTTGCAGAGAGCAGAGTTTTTAGACTTAGGTGCAGAATGACTGTGGCAGACAGCAGATATTGGAGACTGGAGTGCAGAAGGACTGTTGCAGAGAGCAGATGTTGGTAACTAGGGTCCAGAAAAACTGTTGTAGAAAGCAGAGGTTGGAGACTGGGGTGCAGAAGGACTGTTGCAGAGAGCAGAGGTTGGAGACTCGGGTGCAGAAGAACATTTTAGAAGAGCAGAGGTTAAATACAGGGGTGCAGAAGGATCTTACAGAGATCGGAATTTGGAGACTGAGTTGCAGAAGGACTCTGCAGAGATCAGAGTTTGGAGAATGAGATGCAGAAGGACTTTTACAGAGAGCAGAGTTTGGAGACTGTGTTACAGAAGGAATGATACAGAAAGCAGAGATTGGATTCTGGGGTGCAGAAAGACCGTTACAGAGAGCAGAGTTTGGAAACTGCAGTACAGGAGGACTGTTACAGAGAGAAGAGGTTGAAGACTGGGGTGCAGAAGTACTGTAGCAGAGAGCAGATGTTGGTAACTAGGGTGCAGAAGGGCTGTTGCAGAGAGCAGAGTTTGGAGACTGCGGTGCAGAATGACTCTTGCGGAGAGCATAGGTTGGAGACTGGGGTGCAGAAGGACTGTTACACAGAGCAGAGGTTGGAGACAGGGGTGCAGAAGGATCTTACAAAGAGCAGAATTTGGAGACTGAGGTGCAGAAGGACTTTTGCAGAGATCAAAGGTTGGAAACTTGGGTGAAGAAGGATCACTGCAGAGAGCAAAGGTTCGAGACTGGGGTGCAGAAGAATCATTGCAGAGAGCATAGGATGGAAACTGCGGTGCAGAAGGCCTGCTATAGAGAGCAGAGTTTTGAGACTGGCATCCAGAAGGCCTGTTACAGAGAGGAGAGGTTGGAGACTGGGGTGCAGAAAAACTGTTACACAGAGCAGAGGTTGGAGATAGGGGTGCAGAAGGATCATACAGAGCAGAATTTGGAGACTGAGGTGCAGAAGGAATTTTGCAGAGATCAGAGGTTGGAGACTGGGGTGCAGTAGGATCACTGCAGAGAGCAAAGGTTCGAGACTGGGGTCCTGAAGGATCATTGCAGAGAGCATAGGATGGAAACTGGGGTGCAGAAAGCCTGCTATAGAGAGCAGAGTTTTGAGACTGGCGTCCAGAAGGCCTGTTACAGAGAGAAGAGGTTGGAGACTGGGGTGCAGAAGGACTGTTACAGACAGCAGAGTTTGGAGACTGGTTTGCTGAAGGAACTTACAGAGAGCAGATGTTGGAGACTGACGTGCAGAAGGACTGTTACAGAAAGCAGAGGTTGGAAATTGGGGTGCAGAAAAATCCTTACAGAGAGCAGAGGTTTGAGACTGTGGTATAGAAGGACTGTTACAGAGAGCAGAGGTTGGAGACTGGGGTGAAGAAGGACTGTTACAGAAAGCACAGGTTGGAGACTGAGGTGCAGAAGGATAGATAAAAAGAGCAGAGGTTGGAGACTGGGTTCAGAAGGACTGATTCAAAAAAGCAGAGGTTGGAGACTGGGTTGTAGAAGGACCGTTACAGAGAGCAGAGGTTGGAAACTGCGGTACATAAGGTCTGTTACAGAGAGCAGATCTCGGAGACAGGGGAGAAGAAGGACTCTTGCAGAGGACAGATGTTGGAGACTGGGGTGGAGAAGAAATGTTACAGAGAGCAGAGTTTGGAAACTGGAGTGCAGAAGTATCTTACAGAGAACAGAGTTTGAAGACTGGGGTGCAGAAGGACTGTTGCAGAGAGCCGATGTTGGAGACTGGGGTGGAGAAGGACTGTTGTAGAAAGCAGATTTTAGAGACTGGGGTTCAGAAGGACTGTTACAGAGAGCAGCGTTTGGAGACTGGGGTGCAGAAGGACTTTTACAGAGAGCAGAGGTTGGATACTGGGGTTCAGATGGATCTTACAGAGAGCAGAGTTTGGAGACTAAGGTGCAAAAGGACAGTTGCCGAGAGCAGATTTGGAGACTTGGGTGGAGAAGAATCATTGCAGAGATAAGAGGTTGGAGACTGGGGTGCAGAAGGCCTATTACAGAGTGCAGAGTTTGGAGACTGGGTTGCAGAATTTCTGTTACAGAGAGCAGAGGTTGGAGACTGTTTTACAGAAGGACTGTTACAGAGTATAGAGTTTAAAGACTGTGTTGCAGAAGGATTATATAGAGAGCCGAGTTGGGAGACTGAGGTGCAGAAGGACTGTTAGAGAGCAGAGGTAGGAGACTGTTGTTCAGAAGGTTCGTTGCAGAGAGCAGAGTTTTCAGACTGAGGTGCAGAAGAACTGTTGCAGAGAGCAGATGTTGAAGACTGGGGTGCGGAAGGTCTCTTTCAGAGAGCAGATGTTGGTAAATAGTGTGAAGGACTGTTGTAGAGAGCAGAATTTGGGGTGCAGAAGGACTGTTGCAGAGAGTACAAGTTGGAGACTGAGGTGAAGAAGTCCTGTTACATAGAGCAGAGGTTGGAGAGTGGGGTGCAGAAGGATCCTTACAAGGAGCAGAGCTTGGAGACAGGGGTGCAGAAGTATCTTACAGAGAGCAGATGTTGGAGACTGAGGTGCAGAAAGGACTGTTTCAGAGATCAGAGTTTGGAGACTGGGATGCAGAAGGATCGTTACAGAGAGCAGAGTTTGGAGACTGGCGTGCAGAAGTACTGGTACAGAGAGGAGATGTTGGAGACTAGGGTGCAGAAGGAGTGTTATAAAGAGCAGTGTTTAAAGACTGGGTTTCTGAAGGATCTTACATAGAGCAGAGGTTGCAGACTGACGTGTAGCTTGATTGTTACAGAGAGCAGTGGTTGAAGACTGGGTGCAAAAGGATCGTGCACAGAGCAGAGGTTTCAGACTGAGGTGCAGAAGGACTGTTACAGAGAACAGAGGTTTGAGACTGAGGTGTAGAAGGAGTGTTACAGAGAGCAGAGCTTGGAGACTCAGGTGCAGAAGGACTGTTACAGGAAGCAGAATTTGGAAAATGGGTTGCAGAAGAAATTTTACAGAGAGCAGAGGTTGGAGACTGCGATATAAGAATGTTATCGAGAGCAGATGTTGGAGACTAGGGTGCAGAAGGACTCTTACATAGAGCACAGGTTGGAGACTGAGATGCAGAATGATAGATACAGAGAACAGAGGTTCGAGACTGGGGTTCAGACATACTGATACAGAAAGCAGAGGTTGAAGACTGGGGTGTAGAAGGACCGTTACAAAGAGCAGAGGTTGGAGACTGCGGTGCAGAAGGACTGTTACAGAGAGCAGATCTCGGAGACTGGGGAGCAGAAGGACTGTTGCAGAGGACAGAGGTTGAAGACTGGGTTGGAGAAGGAATGTTACAGAGAGCAGAGTTTGGAAACTGGAGTGCAGAAGGATCTTACAGAGAGCAGAGGTTGAGGACTGTGGTACAGAAGGACTGTTAGGAGAGCAGACGTGGGAGACTGGGGTGCAGAAGGACTGTTACAGAGAGCAGAAATTGGATGCAGGTTTGCAGAAGCATCTTACAGGGAGGAGAATTAGGAGACTGAGGTGCAGAAGGATTGTTGTAGAGATCAGTGGTATGAGAGTGGGGTGAAATTCGATCATTGCAGAGAGCTGATGTTGGAGACTGGGGTGCAGAAGGATCGTTGCAGAGAGCAGATTTTGGAGAATGGGGTCCAGAAGGCTTGCTACAGAGAGAAGAGTTTGGAGACTGACTGCAGAAGGCCTGTTACAAGAGAAGTTATAGCCTGAGGTGCACGTGGACTGTTACAGAGAGCAGTGGTTGGAGACTGGGATGCAGAAGGACTGTTACAGAGAGCAGAGTTTGAAGACTGAGGTGCACAAGGATTGTTACAGAAAGCAGAGGTTGGAAATTGGAGTAAAGAAGGACCGTTACAGAGACAAGAGTTTGTAGACTGCGGTATAGAAAAACTATTACAGAGAGAAGAGGTTGGATATTGGGGTGCAGAAGGAATGTTACAGAGAGCACAGGTTGGAGACTGAGGTGCAGAAGGATAGATACAGAGAGCAGAGGTTTGAGACTGAGGTTCAGAAGGACGGATACAGAAAGCAGAGTTTGGAGACTGCGGTGCTGAAGGACCGTTACAGAGAGTAGAGGTTGAAGACTGGGGAGCAGAAGGACTGTTGCAGAGGATAGAGTTTGGAGACTGGGGTGCCGCAGGAGACTTGCAGAAAGAAGAGGTTAAAGACTGGGGTGGAAAAGGAATGTTACAGAGAGCAGAGTTTGGAAACTGGAGTGCAGAAGGATCTTACAGAGAGCAGAGTTTGGAAACTGTTGTGCAGAAGGATTGTTACAGAGCAGAGGTTGGAGACTGGGGTGCAGAAGGACTGTTGCAGAGAGCAGAGTTTGGAGACTGGGGTGCAGAAGGACTGTTGCAGAGAGCAGGTTTGAGACTGGGGTGCAGAAGGACTGTTGTAGAGAGCAGAGTTTTGAGACTGGAGTGCAGAAGGAGTGTTGCAGAGAGCAGAGTTTGGAGACTGGAGTGAAGAAGGACTGTTTCAGAGAGCAGAGTTTGGAGTCTGATGTGCACAAAGAATCTTAATGAGAGCAGAGTTTGGAGACTGGGGTGCAGAAGGACTGTTACAGAAAGCAGAGGTTGGAGACTGTGGTGCTGAAAAACTGTTGCAGAAAGCAGACTTTGGAGACTCGAGTTCAGATTGGTCTTAAAGAGAGCAGAATTTGGAGACTGAGGTGCAGAAGGACTGTTGCAGAGATCAGAGGTTGGAGACTCGGGTGCAGTAGGATTATTGCAGAGAACAGTGGTTGGAGACTGGGGTAAAGAAGGATTTTTTGGGAGAGCAGATTTTGAAGACTGGGGTGCAGAAGGCCCTCTACAGAGAGCAGAGTTTGGAGACTGAGTTGCAGAAAAACTGTTACAGAAAGCAGAGGTTGAAAATTGGGGTGCAGAAGAACCGTTACAGATACCAGAGTTTGGAGACTTTAGTATAGAAAAACTGTTAAAGAGCACAGAGTTTGGAGACTGGGGTGAAGAAGGACTGTTGCAGAGAGCAGAGGTTGGAGACTGGGGTCTAGAAGGATCTTGCAGAGACCAGAGTTTGGAGACCGGGTTGCCGAAAGACTGTTACAGTGAGCAGAGTTTGGATACTGGGGTTCAGATGGATCTTACAGAGAGCAGAGGTTGGAGACTAGGGTTCAAATTTACTATTGCAGAGAGTAGAGCTTGGAGACTGGAGTGCAGAAGGACTCTTACAGAGAGCAGATTTTAAAGACTGGGGTGCAGAAGGATCTTACAGAGAGCAGAGGTTTGAGATTGGGGTGCTGACAAACTGTTGCAAAGAGCAGAGGTTTGACACTGGGGTGCAGAAGGATCATTGCAGAGAGAAGGGGTTGGAGACTGGGATGCAGAAGGCCTGTTACAGAGAGCAGAGTTTGGAGACTTCGGTGCCGAAGAACCATTACAGAGAGCAGAGGTTGGAGATTGCAGTACAGAAGGACTGTTACACAGAGCAGAGTTTGGAGACTGGGGAGCAGAAGGACTTTTGTAGAGAACAGAGGTTGGAGACTGAGGTGCTACAGGATCGTTGCAGAAAGAAGAGGTTGGAGACTGGGATGGAGAAGGAATGTTGTAGAGAACAGAGTTTGGAAACTGGTGTGCAGAAGGATCTAAAAGAGAGCAGAGGTTGGAAACTGGGGTGCAGAAGATTGTTGCAGAGAGCAGAAGTTGGAGACTGAGGTTCAGAAGGACTGTTATTGAGAGTAGAGGTTGTAAATATGGGTTCAAAAGGTCTGATACAGAGAGCAGAGGTTGGAGACTGCAGTGCAGCAGGACTGTTACAGAGAGCAGAGTTTGGAGACAGGGGTGCAGAAGGATCATTGCAAAGCACAGAGTTTTCAGACTGGGATGCAGAAGGACTGTTGCAGAGAGCAGTTGTTGAAGTCTCGGGTGCAGAAGGACTGTTGCAGAGAGTAGACGTTGGAGACTGGGGTGAACAGAGATCGATGTAGAGAGCAGAGGTTTGAGACTAGGGTGCAGAAGGATTTTTACAGAAAAGAGGTTGGAGATTGGGGTGCAGAAGGCCTGTTACAGAGAGAAGAGTTTGGAGAAAAAGTGCAGAAGGACTGTTTCAGAGGGAAGAGTGTGGAGACTGGGTTGCAGAAAGATCTTACACAGAGCAGAGATTGGAGACTGCGGTGCAGAACTACTGTTACAGAGAGTGGAGGTTGGAGGCTGAGGTGCAGAAGGATTGTTACAGAGAGCAGATGTTGGAGACTGGGGTGCAGAAAGCCTTCTGCAGATAGCAGAGGTTGGAGATTGGTTGTAAAAAGACTGTTGGAGGGAGCAGAGTTTGGAGATTGGCTGCAGAAGAAATGTTTCAGAGAGCAGAGTTTGGAGACCGAGATGCAGAAGGACTGTTACAGAGAGCACAGGTTGGAGACTGGGGTGCAGAAGGACTGATAAAGAAAGCAGAGGTCGGAGACTGTGGTGCATAAGGAAAATTACAGAGAGCAGAATTTGGAGACCGCAGTAGAGGAGGCCTGTTACAGCAGCTGAGTTTGGAGACTGGGGTTGAGAAGGACTATTTCAGAGTGCAGAGGTTGGAGACTTGGGTCTAGAAAAACTGTTGTAGAGAGTCTAGGTTGGAGACTGGGGTGCAGAAGAACTGTCGCAAAGAGCAGAGGTTGGAGACTGCGGTGCAGAAGGAATGTTACAGAGAGCAGGGTTTAGAGACTGGGATGCAGAAGTACTGATACAGAGAGCAGAAGTTGGAGACTGGGTTGCAGAAGGACCATTAGAGAGAGCAGAGTCTGTAAACTGCTGTACAGAAGCACCATTACAGAGAGCACAAGTTGAAGACTAGGGCACAGAAGGACTGTTGCAGAGAGCAGAGGTTGTAGACTGTGGTTCAGAAGGACTGTTGAAGAGAACAGAGGTTAGAGAATGGGGTGTAGAAGGACTTTTGCAGAGAGTAGAGGTTTGAGACTGAGGTGCAAACGGACTGTTAAAGAGAGCAGAGTTTGGAGACTGGGGTGCAGAATAACTGTTACAGAGAGCAGAGTTTTTAGAAAAGGTTGCACAGGGATCTCACAGAGAGCAGAAGTTGTAGACCAAGGTGCAGCAGGACTGTTACAGAGAGCAGAGGTTGGAGACTAGGGTGCAGAAGGATCGTTTCAGGGAACAGAGTTTTCAAACTGAGGTGCAGAAGGATTTTACAGAGAGCACATGTTGGAGACTGGGGTGCAGAAGGACTGCTGCAGAGAGCAGTGGTTGGAGACTGGGGTGCAGAAGAATTGTGATAGAGAAAAGATGTCGGAGTGTGGGGTACAGAAGGCCTGTTACGGAGAGCAGCGTTTGGTGAAGGGGTGTAGAAGTACTTTTACAGAGAGTAGAGTTTGGAGAATGAGGTGCAGAAGGACCGTTACGGAGAGCGGATTTTGGAGACTGGGTTGCAGAGGGACTGCTGCAGAGAGCAGAGGCTGGACATGGGGTGTAGAAGGACTTTTGCTGAGAGCACAGGTTTGAGATTTGGGTGCACAAGCACTGTTGCAGAGAGTAGAGGTTCTAGACTGCCCTTATGTAGGACTGTTACAGAGAAAGAGTTTTGACACTTTGGTGCAGGAGGACTGTTGCGGAGAGCAGATGTTGGAGACGGGTTGCAGAAGGACTGGTGCAGAGAGTAGAGTTTGTAGACTGAGGTGCAGAAGGACTGTTACAGAGAGCAGAGTTTGGAGATTGGGGTACAGATGGACTGATACAGAAAGCATAGTTTGGAGTCTCCGTTGCAGAAGGACTGTTGCAGAGAGCAGAAACTGGAGAATCGGGTGCAACAGGCCTGATACCCAGAGCAGAGGTTGGAGACTGTGGTGCAGAAGGACTGTTACAGACAGCAGAATTTGAAGACAGGGTTGCAGTAGGATCTTACAGAGAGCAGAATTTGGAGACTGTGGTACAGCAGGAATGTTACAGAGAGCAGAGGTTGGAGACTGGGTTGCAGAATGATCGTTGCAGTGAACAGAGTTTTCAGACTGAGGTGCAGAATGACTGTTGCAGAGAGCAGTTATTAGAGACTGGGGTGCAGAAGGACTTTTGCAGAGAGCAGAGGTTGGAGACTGGGGTGCAGCAGAATCATTGTAGCGAGCAGTGGTTTGAGACCAGCGTGCAAAAGGACTGTTACAAAAACAGAGGTTGGAAAAGGGGTGCAGAAGGACAGTTACAGAGGGCAGAGTTTACAGACTGGGTTGCAGAAGGATCTTACAGAGAGCATTTGTTGGAGACTGAGGTGCAGAAGGGACTGTTACAAATAGCAGAGGTTGGATACTGGGGTGTAGAAGGACTTTTGCAGGCAGCAGAGGTTGGAGACTGGGGTGAAGAAAAACTTTTGTAGAGAGCACAGTTTGGAGACTGAGTTACAGAAGGACTGTTACAGAGAGCAGAGGTTGGAGACTGGGGTGCAGAAGGACTTTTGCAGAGAGCAGAGGTTGGAGACTACGTTGCAAAAGGATTATTGCAGACAGCAGTGTTTTGAGACTGGGGTGCAGAAGGACTGTAACAGAGAGTAGAGTTTCGAGACTGAGGTTCAGAAGGTTCGATGCAGAGAGCTGTGTTTGGAGACTGAGGTGAAAAAGGACTGTTGCCGAGAGCAGAGTTTGGAGACTGAGGTGCAAGAGGACTGTTACAGAGAGTAGAGGTGGGAGATTTGAGTGCAAAAGGACTGTTACATAGAGCAGAGATTGGAGACTAGAGTGCAAAAGTATCGTTGTAGAGAGCAAAATTTTGAGACTGGGGTGCAGAAGGATTGTTATAAAGAACAGAGTTTGGAGACTGGAGTGCAGAAGGCCTGTTATGGAGAGCAGAGTTTGGACAAGGGTTCAGAAGTACATTTACAGAGAGTAGTTTTTGAAGACTGAGGGGCTGAAGAATTGCAGAGCGCAGAGTTTAGAGATTGAGGTGCAGAAGGATTGTTAAGGAGAGCAGAGGTTGGAAAATGGTTGCAGAGGGTCTGTAGCAGACAGCAGAGGCTGGAAACTGGGGTGTATAAGGACTGTAGCGGAGAGTACAGGTTCACATTGGGATGCAGAAGGACTGTTGCAGAGAGCAGAGGTTGGAGACTGGGTTACAGATGGACTGTAACAGAGGAAGAGGTTGAAGATTAGGTTCAGAAGGTCTGTTGCAGAGAGAATGTGTTGGAGATTGGGGTGCAGAAGGACTGTTGCAGAGAGCAGAGTTTGTAGAATGGGATGAAAAAAGACTCTTACAGAGAGCAGGTTTTGGAAATTGTGGTGCAGATGGACTGATACAGTAGGCAGAGTTTGGAGACTAGGGTGCAGAAGGACTGTTTCAGAGAACAGAGTTTTGAGATGTGGTGCAGAAGGATCATTGCCGAGAACAGAGATTTCAGACTGAGGTGCATAAGAACTGTTGCAGAGAGCAGAGTTTAGAGACTGAGGTGCAGAAGGACTTTTACAGAGAGCAGAGATTGGAGACTGGGGTGCAGAAGGACCGTTACATAGAGAAGATTTTTGAGAGTGCACTACAGAAGAACTGTTACAGAGAGCAGAGGTTGGAGACTGGGGTGGAGAATGACTGTTGCAGAGAGCAGAGGAAGGAGACTGGGGTGCAGAAGGATCGTTGTGGAGAGCAGAGTATTGAGACTGGTGTGCAGAAGGACTGTTACAGAGAACAGAGTTTGGAGAAGGGGTGCAGAAAAATTGTTGCACTAAGCACAGGTTTCAGACTTTGGTGCAGAAGGACTGTTGCAGACAGCAGAGTTTGGAGACTGAGGTGCAGAAGGACTGTTACAGAGAGCAGAGGTTGGAGACTGGGGTGCTGATGGACTGATACAGAAAACAAAGGTTAGAAACTGGGGTTCAGAAGGACCGTTACAGAGAGCAGATTTTGGAGACTACACTACAAGAGGACTGTTACAGAGAGCAGAGGTTAGAGACTGGGGTGGAGAAGGACTGTTTCAGAGTGCAAATTTTGGAGACTGGGGTGCACAAGGACCGTTTCAGAGAGCAGAGTTTTTAGACTGAGGTGCAGAACGACTGTTGCAGAGAGAAGATGTTGGAGACTGGGGTGCAGAATGACTATTTCAGAGAGCAGATGTTGGAGACTGGGGTGAAGAAAGATTGTTACAGAGAGCAGAGGTTAAATACTGGGGTTCAGAAGGACCATTGCAGAGATCAGAGTTTGGGAACTGAGGTGAAGAAGTCTCTTTGCAGAGAGCAGAGTTTTCAGACTGAGGTGCAGAAGGACTGTTGCAGAGAGCAGATTTTGGAGACTGGGGTGAAGAATGTTCGTTGCAGAGAGAAGAGGTTGGAGACTGAGGTTCAGAAGGACTGTTGCAGACAGCAGAGGTTGGAGACTGGGGTGTAGAAGGACTGTTGCAGGAACAAGAATTTGAGACAGCAGTTCTGAAGGACTGCTGCAGAGAGCAGAGTTTGGTTGGGAGACTGAGATGCAGAAGGACTGTTACAGAGAGTAGAGGTTGGAGACTGAGGTACAGAAGGATTGTTAGAGAGAGCAGAGGTTGGAGACTGGGTTGCAGAAGGACTGTTGCAGATAGCAGAGGTTGGAGACTAGGGTGTACAAGGACTTTCGCAGGCAGCAGAGATTGGAGACTGTGGTGCAGAAGGACTTTTGCAGAGACCAGAGTTTGGATTCTGAGGTATAAAGGACTGTTACTGAGAGCAGATGTCGGAGACTGGGGTGCAAAAGGATCATTGCAGAGAGCAGAGGTTGGAGACTGGGGTGCAGAAGGATTGTTACAGAGAGCAGAGGTTGGAGACTGGTGTGCAGAAGGACTGTTGCAGACAGCAGTGGTTTGAGACAGGGGTGCAGAAGGACTGTTACAGGGAGTAGAGTTTCGAGACTGAGGTGCAGAAGGTTCGATGCAGAGAGCTAAGTTTGGAAACTGAGGTGCAAAAGGTCTGTTGCAGAGAGCAGAGGTTGGAGACTGAGGTGCAAAAGGACTGTTACAGATAGTAGAGGTGGGAGATTTGGGTGCAAAAGCCCTGTTACAGAGAGCAGAGGTTGGAGACTGGGGTGCAGAAGGTTCGTTGTAAAGAGCAAAATTTTGAGACTGGGGTGCAGGAGGTTTGTTTTAAAGAACAGAGTTCGGAGACTGGGGTGCAGAAGGATTGGTAAGGATAGCAGAGGTTGGAGACTGTGTTGCAGAGGGACTGTTGCAGAGAGCAGAGGCTGGACACTGGGGTGTATAAGGACTGCAGCGGAGAGCACAGGTTCACATTGGGGTGCAGAAGGACTTTTGAAGAGAGCAGAGGTTGGAGACTGGGTTACAGAAGGACTGTTACAGAGGAAGAGGTTGAAGATTTGGTGGAGAAGGCCTGTTGCAGAGAGAAGATGTTGGAGATTGGGGTGCAGAAGAACTGTTGCAGAGAGCAGAGTTTGTAGAATGAGGTGAAAAAAGACTCTTACAGAGAGCAGGTTTTGGAAATTGTGGTGCAGATGGACTGATACAGTAGGCAGAGTTTGGAGACTAGGGTACAGAAGGACTGTTACAGAGAGCAGAGTTTTGAGATGGGGTGCAGAAGGATCATTGTCGAGAACAGAGATTTCAGACTGAGGTGCATAAGAACTGTTGCAGAGAGCAGAGTTTAGAGACTGAGGTGCAGAAGGACTTTTACAGAGAGCAGAGATTGGAGACTGGGGTGCAGAAGGACCGTTACATAGAGAAGATTTTTGAGAGTGCACTACAGAAGAACTGTTACAGAGAGCAGAGGTTGGAGACTGGGGTGGAGAATGACTGTTGCAGAGAGCAGAGGAAGGAGACTGGGGTGCAGAAGGATCGTTGTGGAGAGCAGAGTATTGAGACTGGTGTGCAGAAGGACTGTTACAGAGAACAGAGTTTGGAGAAGGGGTGCAGAAAAATTGTTGCACTAAGCACAGGTTTCAGACTTTGGTGCAGAAGGACTGTTGCAGACAGCAGAGTTTGGAGACTGAGGTGCAGAAGGACTGTTACAGAGAGCAGAGGTTGGAGACTGGGGTGCTGATGGACTGATACAGAAAACAAAGGTTAGAAACTGGGGTTCAGAAGGACCGTTACAGAGAGCAGATTTTGGAGACTACACTACAAGAGGACTGTTACAGAGAGCAGAGGTTGGAGACTGGGGTGGAGAAGGACTGTTTCAGAGTGCAAATTTTGGAGACTGGGGTGCACAAGGACCGTTTCAGAGAGCAGAGTTTTTAGACTGAGGTGCAGAACGACTGTTGCAGAGAGAAGATGTTGGAGACTGGGGTGCAGAAGGACTATTTCAGAGAGCAGATGTTGGAGACTGGGGTGCAGAAAGATTGTTACAGAGAGCAGAGGTTGGATACTGGGGTTCAGAAGGACCATTGCAGAGATCAGAGTTTGGGAACTGAGGTGAAGAAGTCTCTTTGCAGAGAGCAGAGTTTTCAGACTGAGGTGCAGAAGGACTGTTGCAGAGAGCAGATTTTGGAGACTGGGGTGAAGAATGTTCGTTGCAGAGAGAAGAGGTTGGAGACTGAGGTTCAGAAGGACTGTTGCAGATAGCAGAGGTTGGAGACTGGGGTGTAGAAGGACTGTTGCAGGAACAAGAATTTGAGACAGCAGTTCTGAAGGACTGCTGCAGAGAGCAGAGTTTGGTTGGGAGACTGAGATGCAGAAGGACTGTTACAGAGAGTAGAGGTTGGAGACTGAGGTACAGAAGGATTGTTAGAGAGAGCAGAAGTTGGAGACTGGGTTGCAGAAGGACTGTTGCAGATAGCAGAGGTTGGAGACTGGGGTGTACAAGGACTTTTGCAGGCAGCAGAGATTGGAGACTCGGGTGCAGAAGGACTTTTGCAGAGACCAGAGTTTGGATTCTGAGGTACAAAGGACTGTTACTGAGAGCAGATGTTGGAGACTGGGGTGCAAAAGGATCATTGCAGAGAGCAGAGGTTGGAGACTGGGGTGCAGAAGGGTTGTTACAGAGAGCAGAGGTTGGAGACTGGTGTGCAGAAGGACTGTTGCAGATAGCAGTGGTTTGAGACAGGGGTGCAGAAGGACTGTTACAGGGAGTAGAGTTTCGAGACTGAGGTGCAGAAGGTTCGATGCAGAGAGCTGAGTTTGGAGACTGAGGTGCAAAAGGTCTGTTGCAGAGAGCAGAGGTTGGAGACTGAGGTGCAAAAGGACTGTTACAGATAGTAGAGGTGGGAGATTTGGGTGCAAAAGCCCTGTTACAGAGAGCAGAGGTTGGAGACTGGGGTGCAGAAGGTTCGTTGTAAAGAGCAAAATTTTGAGACTGGGGTGCAGAAGGATTGTTTTAAAGAACAGAGGTCGGAGACTGGGGTGCAGAAGGATTGGTAAGGATAGCAGAGGTTGGAGACTGTGTTGCAGAGGGACTGTTGCAGAGAGCAGAGGCTGGACACTGGGGTGTATAAGGACTGCAGCGGAGAGCACAGGTTCACATTGGGGTGCAGAAGGACTGTTGAAGAGAGCAGAGGTTGGAGACTGGGTTACAGAAGGACTGTTACAGAGGAAGAGGTTGAAGATTTGGTGGAGAAGGCCTGTTGCAGAGAGAAGATGTTGGAGATTGGGGTGCAGAAGAACTGTTGCAGAGAGCAGAGTTTGTAGAATGAGGTGAAGAAAGACTCTTACAGAGAGCAGGTGTTGGAAATTGTGGTGCAGATGGAGTGATACAGTAAGCAGAGTTTGGAGTCTGGGGTACAGACGGAGTGTTGCAGAGAGCAGAGTTTGTAGACTGAGGTGCAGAAGCACTTTTACAGAGAGAAGAGGTTGGAGAATGGGGTGCAAAAGACCTGTTACAGAGAGCAGAGGTTGGAGACTGGGGTGCAGAAGCAGTGTTACGGAGAGCAGAGTTTTGAGAATGGGGTGGAGAAGGATCCTTGCCGATAAAAGAGATTTCAGACTGAGGTGCAGAAGGACTGTTTCAGAGAGCAGATGTTGGAGACTGGGGTGAATTAGGCTTGTTGCAGAGAGCAGAGGTTGGAGACTTGGGTGTAGAAAGACTGTTGCAGGGACAAGAATTTGAGACAGCGGTTCGGAAGGACTGTTGCAGAGAGCAGAGTTTGGACACTGAGATGCAGAATTACTGTTACAGAGAGCAGAGGGTTAGGAGATTGCAGTACAGAAGGAATGTTACAGAGAGCAGAGTTTGGAGACTGGGGTGGAGAAAAACTGTTTCAGAGAGTAGATGTTGGATACTGGGGTGCAGAAGAACTGTTGCAGAGAGCAGAATTTGGAGACTAAGGTTCAGAAGGATTGTTACAGGGAGCAAATTTTGGAGACTGAGGTGCTGAAGGACTCTTGCAGACAACAGAGGTTGGAGAATGGGGTGCAGAGGACCGTTGCAGAGAGCAGAGTTTGGAGACTGCAGTACAGAAGGACTGTTGAGAGGTGAGATGAAGTACAGAAGGACTGTTGAGAGGTGAGAATAAGAAGGACTGTTACTAGAAGCAGAGTTTGTACACTTGGATGCAGAAGGATCATTGCACAGAGCAGAGTTTTCAGACTTAGGTGAAGAAGGACTATTTCAGAGAGCAGATGTTGGAGACTGGGATGCAGAAAGACTTTTACAGAGAGCTGAGTTTGGAGACTGGGTTGCAAAAAGATTGTTGCAGAGAGCAGAGGTTGGAGACTGGGGTGCAAAACGATTGTTACAGAGAGGAGAGGTTCGAGAATGGGGTGCAGAAGGACGATTGCAGAGAGCAGAGTTTAAGGACTGATGTGCAAAAAAATTGTTACAGAGAAAGAAAGTTGGAGACTGGGGTGCAGAAAGACTGTTGCAGAGATCAGAGGTTGGAGACTGGGGTGCAGAAGGACTGTAGCTAAGAGCAGAAGTTGGAGACTGGTATGCAGAAGGATCGTTGCAGAAAGCAGATGTTGGATACTGGGGTATAATCAGACGTTTGCAGAGAGCAGACTTTAGAGACTGGGGTGCAGAAGGACTGTTGCAGAGAGCAGAGGTTGGAAATTGGGGTGTAGAAGGACCGTTATAGAGAGAAGAGCTTGGAGACTGCCGTACAGAAGGACTGGTACAGAGCAGAGTTTGTAGACGGGCTGCAGAAGGACCTTTGCAGAGAGAAGATTTGGGAGACTGGGGTGCAAAAGGATTGTTACAGAGAGCAGAGATTGGAGACTGGGGTTCAGAAGGACAATTACAGAGAGCAAAGAATGGAGACTGAGGTGCAGAAGAAATGTTGCAGACAGCAGAGTTTGAAGACTTGGGTGCATAAGGACTTTTGCAGACAGCAGAGTTTGGAGGCTGTGGTGCAGAAGACTGATACAGAGATCAGAGGTTGGAGACTGGGGTGCAGAAGGACTGTTACAGAGTGCAGAGGTTGGAGACTGGGGTGCAGAAGAAATGTTGCAGACAGCAGAGTTTGAAGACTTGGGTGCATAAGGACTTTTGCAGAGAGCAGGGTTTGGAGACTGTGGTGCAGAAGGACTGATACAGAGATCAGAGGTTGGATACTGGGGTGCAGAAGGATCGTTGCAGAGAGCAGAGATTGGAAACCAGTGCAGAAGGATCGTTACACAGAGCAGATTTTGGTTACTGGGGTGTAAAATGACTGATACAGAGATCAGAGGTTGGAGACTGGGATGAAGTAGGATCATTGCAGAGAGCAGAGTTTGGAGACTGGTGTGCAGAAGGACTGTTGCAGAGAGTATTGGTTGATGACTGGGGTGCAGAAGGATCGTGCAGAGAGCAGAGGTGTCAGACTGAGTTGCAGAAGAACTGTTACAGAGAGCAGAGGTTGGAGACTGAGGTGCAGAAAGACTGTTACACTAAGTAGAGGTTGGAAATTGGCGTGTAGAAGGACTGTTACAGAGACCAGGATTTGGAGACTGCAGTATAGAAAAACTGTTACAGAGAGCGGAGGTTGGAGACTGGGGTGCAGAAGGAATGTTACAGAGAGAACAGGTTGGAGACTGAGGTGCAGAAGGATAGATACAGAGAACAGAGGTTTGAGACTGGGCTTCAGAAGGACAGATACAGAAAGCAGAGTTTGGAGACTGGAGTGCAGAAAAACTGTTGCAGAGGAAAGAGGTTGGAGAGTGGAGTTCAGCAGGACACTTGCAGAAAGCAGAGGTTAAAGACTGGTGTAGAGAGGAAATGTTACAGAGAGCAGAGTTTGGAGACTGTGTTGCAGAAGGACTGTTGCAGAGAGCAGAGTTGGGAAACTGGGGGGCAGACGGACTGTTGCAGAGAGCAGAGGTTGGAGACTGGGGGGCAGAAGGACTGTTTCAGGGAACAGAGTGTGGAGACTGGGGTGCAGAAGGACTGTTTCAGGGAACAGAGTGTGGAGACTGGGGTGCAGAAGAACCGTTGCAGAGAGCAGAGGTTGGAGAGTGAGGTGCAGAAGGATTGTTAAATAGAGCAGAGGTTGGAGACTGGGGTGCAGAAGGACTGTTGCAGAGAGCAGAGGTTGGAGCCTGAGGTGAAGAAGGATTGTTGAAGAGAGAAGAGGTTGGAGACTGGGGTGCAGAAGGCCTGTTACAGAGAGCAGAGATTGGAGACTGGGGTGCAGAAGGACTGCAAACCATAGCACAATTTCGAGACTGGGTTGCAGAAGGATCTTACACAGAGCATTTTGTATACTGAGGTTCAGAAGGACTGTTACTGAGAGCAAAGTTTAAAAACTCGGGTGCAGAAGGATTTTTGCAGAGAGCCGAGTTTTCAGACTGAGGTGCAGAAGGACTGTTTCAGAGAGCAGATGTTGGATCCTGAGGTAGAGAAGGACTGTTACAGAGAGCAGAGTTTGGAGACTGGGTTGCAGAAGACTGTTACTGTGAGCAGCGCTTGGAGAATGGGTTGCAGAAGGATCTTACAGAAAGCTGAGTTTGCAGACTGAGGTGCAGAAGGACTTTTACAGAGAGTAGAATTTGGAGACTGAGGAGCAGAAGGAACGTTGTAGAGAGCAGAGGTTTGAGACTGATGTCCAGACGAATTGTTACAGAGGTCATAGGGTGGAGACTGGAGTGCAGGGGAGTGTTACAGAGAGCAGAGTTTGGAGATTAGGGTGCAGAAGAACTGTTACCGAGAGCAGAGGGTGGAGACTGGGGTGCAGAGGACTGTTGCAGAGTGCAGAGTTTGGAGACTAAGGTGCAGAAGAACTGTTACAGAGAGCAGAGATTGGAGAGTGGGGTGCATAAAGACTAATACAGAAAATAGAGTTTGGAGACTGGGGTGTAGAAGGACCTTTACAGAGAGCAGAGTTTGGAGACTGCTGTACAGAAGGACTGTTACAGGGAGCAGAGGTTGGAGACTGGGGTTCTAAAAGATCATTGGAGAGAGCAGATGTTGTAGTCTGGTGTGCAGAAGTATCTTACTGAGAGCATAGGTTGGAGACTGTGCTGCATAAGGACTGTTACAGAGACACGTGGTTGAAGACTGGGGTGCAGAAGGATAGTTGCAGAGAGCAGAGGTTGGAGACTGAGGTGCAGAATGATCCTTGAGGAGAGCAGAGGTTGGAGACTATGGTGGAGAATGATACTTACAGAGAGAAGATGTTGGAGACTGGGGTACAGAAGGACAGTTACAGAGAGCACAGGTTGGAGACTGGGGTACAGAAGAAATGTTGCAGAGAGTAGAGGTTGGAGACTAGGTTGCAGAAGAACAGTTACAGAGAGCAGAGGTTGTAGACTGAGGTGCAGAAAGACTGTTACAGAGAGCAGAGTTTGGAGACTGGGATACAGAAGAACTGATACAGAAAGCAGACTTTGGAGACTGTGGTGCAGAAGGACTGTTGCAGAGAACAGATTTTGGAGACTGGGGTGTAGAAGGAACGATGCAGAGAGCTGAAGTTGGAAATTTAGATGCCTAAGATTGTTACAGAGAGCAGAGGTTGGATACTGAGTTCCAGAAGTATCTTAAAAAGGCAGAGGTTGTAGACTGAGGTGCAGAAGGACTGTTACAGAGAGCAAAGTTTAGAAAATGGCGTGCAGAAGGCGTTTTACAGAGAGCAGAGGTTGGAGACTGGGGTTCAGAAGGACTTTTACAGATAGCACATTCCGGAGACTGGGGAACAGAAGGATAGTTGAAGAGAGCAGAGGTTTCAGACTGAGGTGCAGATGGACTGTTACAGAGAGCAGAAGTTGGAGTCTCACGTGCAGAAGCACTATTATTGAAAGAAGGGTTTGGCAATTGGGGTGCAGAAGGACCGTTACAGAGAGAAGAGTTTGGAGACTGCGGTAAACAAGGACTGTTAAAGAAAGCAGAGTTTGGAGACTGGGGTGCAGAAGGACCATTGCAGAGAGCAGAGGTTGAAGCCTGGGGAAAAGATGGATCATTGCAGAGAGCAGATGTTGGAGACTGGGGTGCAGAAGGACTGTTACAGAGAGCAGAGGTTGGAGACTGAGGTGCAGAAGTTTCGTTACAGAGAGCAGAGGTTGGAGACTGAGGTGCAGAAGGACTTTTACAGAGAGCAGAGGTTGGAGACTGGGGTGCAGAAGCATTCTTACAGAGAGCAGAGGATGGAGACTGGGTTTCATGAGGAGTGTTACAGAGAGCAGAGTTTGGAGATTCTGATTCAGAAGAACTGATAAACAGAGTAGAGTTTTGAGACTGGGGTTCAGAAGGATTATAACAGAGTGGAGAGGTTTGATTCTGGTGCAGCAAGACTGTAACAGAGAGTAGAGCTTGGAGACTGGAGTGCAGAAAAACTGTTACAGAGAGCAGAGGTTAAAGACTACAGTGCAGAAGACCTGTTACAGAGAGCATTGGTTTGAGACTGAGGTGCAGAAGGATCATTACAGAGAGCAGAGGTTGGATACTGAGGTGCAGAAGGACTGTTACAGAGAGCAGAGTTTGGAGATTGAGTTGCAGAAAGATTTTTACCGAGAGCAGAAGTTAGAGACTGAGGTGAAGAAGGACTGTTACAGAAAGCAGATATTGGAAATTGGGGAGCAGAAGGACTGTTTCAGAGAACAGAGTTTGGAGACTGGGTTGCAGCAGGACCGTTGAAGAAAGCAGGGGTTGGAGACTGGGTTGGAGAAGAATGGTACAGAGAGCAGAGTTTGGAAACTGGGGTGGAGAAGGACCTTACAGAGAACAGAAGTTAGAGACTGGGTGCAGAAGGAGTGTTAAGGAGAGGAGACGTTGGAGACTGGGGTGCAGAAGAATCGTTGCAGAGAGCAGAGGTTGGAGACTTGGGTGCAGAAGGACGGTTGCAGAGAGCAGAGGTTGGAGACTGAGGTGCAGAAAAACTGTTACAGAGAGCAGAGTTTGAAGAGTGAGGTGCAGAAGGATCGTTGAAGACAGCAGAAGTTTGAGATGGAGTTGCAGAAGAATCATTGCAGAGAGCAGAGGTGGAGACTGGGCTGCAGAAGGATCGTTACAGAGAGCACAGGTGGGAGACTGGGGTGCAGAAGGACTGTTACAGAGAGAACAGGTTAAAGCCTGGGGTGCAGAAGGAATGTTGCAGAAAGCAGAGGTTGGAGACTGGGGTGCAGAAGGACTGTTGCAGAGAGCAGAGTTTGGAGACTGAGATGCAGAAGGACTGTTACACAGAGAAGATGATGGAGATTGGTTTGAAGAATTATGATACAGAAAGCTGAGGTGGGAGCCTGGGCTGCAGAAGGACCGTTAAAGAGAGCAGAGTTTGGAGATTGGCATGCAGAAGGACTGTTTCAGAGAGCAGAGTTTGGAGACTGGGTTGCAGAAGGCCTGCTACAGAGAGCAGAGTTGGAGACTTGGTTGCAGAAGGACTGTTATAGAGAGCAGACTTTTGAGGCTGGGATGCAGAAGGACTGTTATAGAGAACAGAGTTTTGAGGCTGGGTTGCAGAAGGATCTTACAGAGAGCAGAGGTTGGTGACTGAGGTGCAGGACGACTGTTACAGAGAGCAGTGTTTGGAAACTGGGGTGCAGAAGGATCGTGCAGAGAGCAGAGGTTTTAGACTGAGGTGAAGAAGGACTGTTACAGAGAGCAGAGGATGGAGACTGAGGTGCAGAAGGACTGTTACAGAAAGCAGAGTTTGGAAATTAGGGTGCAGAGGGACCGTTACAGAGACCAGAGTTTGGAGACTGCGGTATACAAAGACTGTAACAGAGAGCAGATGTTGGAGAACATGGTGCAGAAGGACTGTTACAGAGAGCAGAGGTTGGAGACTGGGGTGAAGAAGGACTGTTAAAAAGAGCAGAGGTTGAAGACTGGAGTGTAGAAGGACTGTTGCAGGGAGCATAGGTTGAAGACTTGGGTGCAGAAGGACTGTTGCAGAGAGCAGAATTTGGAGACTGAGGTGCAGAAAGACTGTTACAGAGAGCAGAGTTTGGAGACTGGTGTGAAAAAGGACTCTTGCAGAGGTTGGGGATTGAGGTGCAGCAGGACCATTATAGACAGCAGTGTTTGGAGACTGTAAGACAGGAGGACTGTTACAGAGAGCAAAGGTTGGAGACTGGAGAGGGGAAGAACTGTTTCAGAGTGAAGACGTTGAAGACTGGTGTGCAGAAGAACTGTTGCAGAGAGAAGAGGTAGGAGACTGAGATGAAGAAAGACTGTTAAAGAGAGCAGAGTTTGGAGACTGGGGTGCAGAAGGACTGATGCAGAGAGC